>NC_083437.1:19439039-19743587 GCF_020745735.1 Hemiscyllium ocellatum
GTGAGGACTGCAGATGCTGGAGATCAGAGTTGAGAGTGTAGTGCTGGAAAAGGACAGCTGGTCAGGCAGCATCCGAGGAGCAGAAGAGCCGATGTTTCAGGCATAAGCCCTTCATCAGGAATGAGGTTTGTGGGCCGGGGGGCTGAGAGATAAATGAGAGGGAGGTGGAGTTGGGGGCAAGGTAGCTAAGAATGCATGATGATGCTTGACCGACAAGTGAGGTTTTACTTAGGAGAAGTGCAATCTTATGTATTGATCAGGGAGAATGATGAATATAAACACATCCTTCAGGTAATAGCATCCACATGGGGAAGGAATGAAATATCAGATATTTGAGAGCATAGATGTGTAATCACTGATGGGTAATGTTGTGAAGTGAAAGATGGAGCATATGAAGTTCAGGGTGATTTCTATGACAATTAATTTTAAAAGAAAAAATATTACTCAAGATGGCACAAAAGTTTCCTTCAAATTCTGTTGGATTGCTGTGTGTATTTGTGGTCTCTTTGAGTGGTCAGTGATGTGGCTGAGGCTTTGGACAGCTGTAGAAGAGGGCCACAATGTTCATGCCAAGTTTGAAGAATCTTAGTTCCAAAATAGGCAAAAAAAGTTGGCTCTTTACTCTTTGCAGAGTGTAAATTTTGGCTGATCTGATGGTGACTAGTATGATAATGAAGGGGATATGTCAGATTTGAGTTGACTGTTGGTGAATAGCCAATGAATAGGTCAAGGAGGACCAGGGTTCATAACTATTAGTTACACAAGGTTAAGTTTAGGTTTGGCTATCGGGAGGTGATTCTTTTCCCAATGACCAGTGATAGCCTGGAACAAGCTGCAGTCCCATGCATTGAAAGAAGATTGCCTGAATTGATTTCAAATGAGAGGTGGACCCTGCAATCTCTACTCCCACTGGAACACCACAAGAGGTTTGGGCTGTAAGAAGTTTGATCATGTCTTTCTCTCGTTTCATTTTGATTGTTCAGGGGCTTGGGATGAATTTTATAGATGTTTCCCACTGCCTTCCAAATTAACCTGGGATTTCTTTAGCATTTCTCCTGGGTGATCCCATGGTTATGTCAGTATCATGGTGCACAAGGGACCTCCGTTGTTTGTATGGGAAAGGATGGGTGAAACTGGAGGGTTTTTATTTTCTGTTAATTGTTCTAGTTAAAGACCACGTTCAGTAAGCCTTATTATTGGTGCTAACTCATTCAATCATTTTCTGATGCCATGATGGATTTAACATTATTGTTACATGATTATGACGCGGACTGGAATAGAACCCAGCATTAACAAACCTCAACTTGTGAACATGAAATTTATTTTAAAACAATCCTGGAAGAGTTTTAATTACAATAATGGACCACCAGGGAATAATTTGAAGGGAGAATCTAATTCTGCTTTGGCTGATACAGGCAGGAGAATTAAAAGTGCCTGTAAAATTCTTTTGCATTCAGGGGATGTCAGAGCCTTTCAATTTACTTTGTGGTTTCCAGGGATCTTTCTATAAATAAATTACATCCAAATATTTGAAAGACAGACTGCTCACAGGGAATCAGTTCATTTTTAATTAAATAAAAACCAACAGTCTTGTAACCCTTTCGACAAACTCGAGATACAACAGAGTGCCTCACAGCCAATGAGCTGTGATCACTGTTGCACTATGGGAAAAATACAGCAGCCAATTTACACACTCTACACATCAGGAATCTGATGAAGGGCTTTGGTCTGAGACGTCGAATTTCCTGCTCCTCAGATGTTGCCTGACCTGCTGTGCTTTTCCAGCACTACTCTAATCATGGTCTTTCACAAGCAGTCAGAAATGAGCAGATCACAGGGGCCGGATCTTACCAGAAATTGACTAACTGTCAGTTGTATTGAGTTTCACGATTACCTCAAACGTGCCTTATTAACGACCTACCCCGAAGCTATGGTGCTCTCCTTGTCTGATGCTAGCTTGATTCTCTCACTCGCTGGAGTGGGGTGGAAGTTCTCAATGTCTGCGATATCACCATCTCTGACCTCCAGCCATGCACCCTATTGAGTGTTGGCGTTCCAAAGTAGCCCTTCCTCATCGACATAGTGACCCCACAGCCATAAAGTAATGCCTCTGGGAGCACATAGGCAGCACAGCTGACACGTCCTGGCATTTTGATCTGCCTGTGCCACCCCTTTCACTGTTTAAGGACGAGACCAGAATAGCCTACCTGTACTTAGCCATATCCTTCTCTCAGTCACTGCTTATCTTTCCCTGATGCCCACTGTAGCTCAGCATTTGCCTCTGTGATCCTGGTTGAAGTATCCACACTTGGCCTCAGTCAGCAGGTCACCCAAAATGGAGTCCACCAGTAATCATCCATGTAAGACATCTGGACAAGTTAGGGATTGCTGAGAGAGCAAGCAAACAGCCCTGAGATCAAGTCTAATCTAACCTCTTAAAGCAAATTAGATTAGATTCCCTACAGTGTGGAAACAGGCCCTTCGGCCCAACAAGTCTATACCGACCCTCCGAAGAGTAACTCACCCAGTCCCATTTCCCTCTGACTAATGCACCTAACACTACGGGCAATTTAGCATGGCCAATTCACCTGACCTGCACATCTTTGGACTGTGGGAGGAAAACGGAGCATCCGGAGGAAACCCACGCAGACACAGGGAGAATGTGCAAACTCCACACAGACAGTCACCCGAGACTGGAATCAAACCTCGGACTCTGGTGCTGTGAGGCAGGGATGGGAAATAAATGCCAGCCTAGCCAGTGATGCCCAATTCCTATGAAGGAATGTATTTTTTAAAAATCCCTAACCTGTAAACACTGCGGCAGAATTGCGATGAAGAGTATCAGTGAACTGGATCAGAGGTGTGTTGTAATGCTGCAGATGCCAATGTTGATGGATAGTTGCTTCCCATGCCCTCCAAACAGCAATTTACATTCATCAGGTCACTGCTCTGACTTTCATGTCAGGAGTCTCAGTGTCCAGTTGGCAGGAGCTGTTGTCGAGTCATACAGCACAGAAACAGACCCTTGGGTTCAACCAATCCATAACAAATAGAATCCCAAATTAAACTAGTCCCACTTGCCTGCACTTGGCCCATATACCTCCAAACCTTTCTTAGTCATGAACTTATCCAAATGTCTTTTAAATGTTGTAATGGTACCTACATCCACAACTTTCAATAGAAATTGATTCCACATGCAAACCACCCTCTGTGTAAAAAATTTGCCCCTTGTGTCTTTTTTAAATCTCTCTCCTCTCACTTAAAAAAATATGGCCCCTAGTCTTGAAATCCACCGTCCTAGGGAAAAGATAGCCATCGTTAATTCTATCTCCACCCCTCATTATTTTATAAACTTCTATCAGGTCGCCTTTCGACCTTCTCTGCTCCAGTGAAAACAGTCCCAGCCTATCCAGCCTTTCTTTATAACTCAAACCTTCCAGAACTGGTAACATCCTGGTAAATCTTTTCTGAACCCTCTCCAACTTGGTAATATCCTTCCTGTAACTGGGGACACTGTATTCTAGACGAGGCATCATCAATGTCCTGTACAACCTCAATTCAATCTGACTTCTCAACTCCTATACTCAAAGGACTGAGCAATGAAGGCAAGCGTGCTAACTGCCTTTTTAACCACCCTGTCTATATGTGACGCAAACGTCAAAGAATTATATACCTGTAGCCCTAGGTCCCTCTGTACCTCCCTACCATTAATTGTATAAATTCCACCCTTGTGTGTTGTACCAAAATATAATACTTCGCATTTATCTAGATTGAATTGCATCTGCCATTTTTTAGCCCATTGACCGAGTTGATCAAAATCCTTAGAAAACCTTCATCAGCTGTCAACTATACCACCAACTTTGGTGTCATCTGCAAACTTACTAACCATGCCTTGTATGTTCTATTCCAAATCAATTATGTAATATGTTAAACAAAAGAGGATCCAGGACCGATTCCTGTGGAAGTCCCTCTGGTCACAGGCCTCCAGCCCATTAAGCAGCCTTCCACTACCACTCTCTGCCTCCTGCTTTTAAGCCAATTATGTATCCAATTGACAAGATCACCCATGTAACCTAACTTTACTAATTAGTCTACCATGTCCAACATCCATGTAAACGTCTACTGCTCTGCCCTCATCAATCATTTTAGTAACTTTCTTAAATAGCACAATTTTCCTCACTCAAAACCAAAAGGACTATCCTTAATCAATTTTTGCCCCTCTAAATGTCTTTTAAAAAGTCCTCCAAAGATTTACCCACAATTGAAGTCAGACTCACAGGTTCGTAGTTCCCCAGTTTCTCCTGACAAGCTTTCTGAAACAAAGGTATAAGATTGGCCACCCTCCAGTCATCAGGAGACAGTGACGACTGCAGATGCTGGAGATCAGAGTGTGGTGCTGGAAAAACACAGCCGATCAGTCAGCAACTGAGGAGCAGGAGAGTCGATGTTTCGAGTAGAAGCCCTTCATCAGGAATGAGGCTTGGGGACCAAGGGGACTGAGAAATAAATGGGAGGGGGGATGGGGCTGGAGGAAAGGTAGCTGGGAATGCGATAGGTAGATGAAGGTGGGGGTGAAGGTGATAGGCTGGAGAGGAGGGTGGAGCAGTTAGATGGGAAGGAAGATGGAGAGGAAGGACCATTCAAGAGGGCGATACCAATTTGGAGGATTGGATCTGGGATATGGTGGGGGGAGGGGAAGTAGGGAAACTGGTGAAATTGACATTGATTCCGAGTGGTTGGAGGGTCCAAAGGTGGAAGTTGAAGCATTCTTCCTCCAGGTGTCAGGTGGTTAGGTTTTGGGGATGTAGGAGGCCTAGGACCTGCATGTCCTTGGTGGAGTGGGAGGGGGAGTTGAAGTGTTTGGCCGTGGGACAGTGGGTTTGGTTAGTGTGGGTGTCCCAGAGGTCTGCAAGTTGGTGTCCTGTCTCCCCAATGTAGAGGAGTCCATATCAGTTGCAAAGGATGCAGTAGATGACGTGTGTGGGAGTGCAGGTAAATTTCTGTTGGAAGTGGAAGGATCCTTTCGGGCCTTGGACGGAGGTGAGGGGGGGAGGTGTGGGTGCAGGTTTTATAATTCTTGCGTTGGCAGGGGAAGGTGCCAGGAAGAGAGGGTGGATTGTTTGAGGTGGGTGTGGGTTTGGGTGGGGGGTTCGGTGGTGAGTGTGAGCATGGACCTTACAAGGGAGTCACAGAGGGAATGGTCTCTCCGAAATGCAGAGTTGGTTGTAAAATGTGATCTTTTGGTTTTGCTGTCAAGGGGATCTCACTCAGCATCTCACCTGATTCTCCTGAAGTTCTCAGCATAGTCCTGGTCATTTCAGAAGATTCGGCCCTTTGTGTTTGGTTGTTGAGTGAATGGTAAATGTTGGCGAGGACACAAGGGAGACTGTCCTTGCTCTTCATCAAAATTGTGACACAGGACCTTGAGAATGTCGACTGCCTTCTCAATATTTCCACACCCAATAAATTGCACTGGGGTCAGGGATTCTCGAGTCAGAAAGGTCGACAGCATCAAAAAAGGCCCTTCAGCCCAACTTGCCATGCCACCCAGTTTTCATAATTTAAACTAATTCCATTTGCCTGTGTTTGGTCCATATCTATCCCACCCATGTACCTGACTAAATGTTTCTTAAATGACGAAATTGTACTCACTTCACCTCTGCCTATGGCAGTCTGTTCCAGACATTCACTCCTCTGTGTGTGAAAACATTGCCCCTCTGAACCCTTTTGTGTCTCTCCTCACTCACCTTAAATCTATGCCCTCTAGTTTTAGAGTCCCGTACCATGGGGGAAAGCTGTCTGCTAGCTACCTTATCTATGCCTGTCATGATGTTATATACCTCCATAAGGTCACCCCTCAGTCTCCTAAGCTCCAGGGAAAAGCCTATCGAAATTCACCTTTTAAAACAAACCTCCCTGCCTAGGTAGCATCCTAGTAAATCTTTTCTACACTCTTTCTGTTGAATAATGTCCTTTCAGTAGCAGGGCAACCAGAACGGCACGCTGTACTGGCTTCACCAATGTCTTGTCCAGCTGCAACAAGATATTCCCTCTCCTATACTCCATACTCTGACCAATGAAAGCTAGCATGCTGAAAGTTTCCTTCACCACTCTGTCTAGCTGTGGCTCCATTTTCAAGGAGCTATGAACCCATACCCCTAGATCTCTTTGTTCTATAAAACTCCCCAGGAACTTACCATTGACTGTGAAAGTCCTACCCTGGTCTGTTTTACCAAAATGCAACAGCTTGCGTTTTTCTAAATTAAACTCCATAAGTATGCAGCAATGGAAATACCTCTTGGGGGAAAAAAAGTCGAAATCAAGCATTCCTGAGATAGTCTTGTGAAAGTCTGCAGACAACAGCTTGTAACAGCGTCGTCGATCTTTCAGGATTGTTCTGGAATCGAAGATCATTCGCTGTGTGCAACCTGTGAAAGGGAGAAAATCACTAATTATCTAACTTGAATTAATTTTAAGGATTGTTTTGTTATTTTCAGTCAACCGGGTGAGGGCTTTTTGACCCAGCATCCACTTGGATAATGAGTCTTTGTGCTTTCTGATCAGTGTCAGAAGGTCAGGGTCACAAGGATCGACGTGTTGGCCAATTAAGAGCAGGAGTGCAGGCAAGTCAGGTAATGAAATCTCCAGGAATAATTTAACCGCAGTTGGCAACACTAGTTTGGAAACTTGTTTTAAAAGAAAAGAAACTAGGAGCGGGAGTAGACCTTTGATGTACACAACCGGTTTAATGATTTACCTGTCTGCTGTTAGTAAACAGTAGAGATCAATTTTAGAACCCGTTTAACCAGCCTTGAGCATCAATCCAATTGGAGGAGGACATCGAAGGTGCTGCAAGTTTCATAACTTCTGATTTTTCTGTAAGCCTATTTCAAGCAGCTACTGTTTAAAGCAAAGACTGAGATTTAATTGTCGTTGAGGTAGAGGGAACTGTGTGAAAAGGGTTGTCCTTTCAGTTTCTTTGTACTTATCATCAGAGAGCCCAGTCAGATGTTTAACTAAATTACGTTTTTTTTAAATTACTAAATGACATTTAAAGGCTGTGAGCTACTTTTGGACAGTTGCAGCCTGTTTTCAATCACTAATAAAACTGTTGTGCAGAGAATTGAAAATGGCAAGACAGGGAAATCTTCCCCACTCCTGCCTGTTGCCATTCCCCACATCTTCACACTGAACTAATGAGATGATGACTGCAATAATTAGGCTGGTGTTTGTATTATCTTGGCGGGGAAATGCTCACTCAGGGCTAGTTACAGCAAAGGATTTCCAGGCTGTTGATGTGTGGAACGTTTCACTGTAGTAAGAATAGTGAGACGATTCGAGTGCAGATATTTTCATCAACCTGTTCGGACATACGTAGCACACCTCTGGTGGGGCTTGGGCCTAGGTCTCCTGGTCCAGATATAGGGACATTATCACCGTGGTGCAAGAGTCTCGAAACAGAAATAGCCAACCATTGTCTTGGTGAGTTATCAGCCTCTGGGTTATCAGCCAGGCATCCTCCCATGTGCCACTCTGCTGGCTCCCACACAGTTGTACACTACATGCCTTTCACATGGACAATGATAACATTGCAAACAGCTTCAAGCTGCACTCTCATCTTCAACTCACACCACAAGAGACCTTCTCAAAAGTTAATAACAGTAGGATTCAAGCCAACGAGAGACTGGAATCTTAATCCAGTGCCTTGGACCGCTCGGCCACACTGCTACAAGGTTAGTGTGTGTGTATCTCAATGTTTGGACCAATTTTCAGTCCACACTCAGGATTGTGCTCAGTATGTTAACACTATGACAATTCAATCCGTTATTCATTTTGGAGGAAGGAACTTAGTTCTCTCTTTGACTCGAAACGTCAGCTCTTTTCTGTCCTTACAGATGGTGCCAGTCCTGCTGAGATTTTCCAGCATTTTCTCTTTCGGTTTCAGATTCCAGCATCTGCAGTAATTTACTTTTATTTTTACTTAGTTCTCTCTACCACCCCCGCCCCAGAGAGACAGCAGATATGGCCTTCCTGTGTGCCCATTAGCAGTCTGTGTAGTTGCAGCGTACTTCGGTGAGCTGTTTCATGGATTAGTATCACTTGTGATTGACTCTTTGGGAATGCCAGATGTCGAAATTATTATTCGTAAAAAAGACAGTGAGTTGCATTTGGGTGTCATTCCCAGGTGCTATCTGGTGCCATGTTTCATTTTCTGAAGCTCCCTTTTTATTTGATTGAAAAAAAACAGCCAGGGGTAAACACAAGGGAGAATGGAGCTGTCAAGAGGAATCCTTTTTGATAATTTCTCCCAATTCAGCAGCTTGTTAGTGAAAGTGTGAACAAAGGCCAACCTCAATGACTGAGAATGTGTTATTGTTTCCTTGATTTTAAAGTCAAGCAGGAAGTCCATTTCTGTGCTTGTCGGCTATTGCATGGCTTTGGTGGATCGAAGTTTCATTTGTATTTTGGGCATTGAACTGGCAAAGAGCCATAGACAGCGGGAAAGAAAATGGTGTCATTTGTAACTGTGAAATGGAGTTGTCATAAAAACGTTTTACTCCTGTCCTTTAGGGGAAGAAAACCTATTCTTCCCAGGAAGACCTGCTGGGGAAATCAGCAGCTAGTGGGTGTAGAAGAGAAAGGTTTCCTGTATTGACTGCAGCAGACAACTGTTACAGTGGAAGGAACAACCTGTCTTGACCTGGCTGCAATCATTTCCCTGCTGGACACTTTGTTCCACTTCATAATCTTAAAATCTTACTTTGAGCGATTTCCTGCTAAGAGGTGGTCTTGTCTATTTATATTATAGCCACTGTTTTTCCTTGGCAGAATCACTCGCGTGTGACTGACTCATTTCCCTTGCTCGCCACACTTTAGCCCACATATCGGAGAATAGATAATCATCCTCGGTAAACAATGTGTGTGCCGCACTGATTCATCTGTTTATCTTACATGCACTATTTTTGAATTTAAAAGGAGTAAATGATTTTAAAGTCTGCCGTCCTGTAATTACAGTCTGAACTTCTAATGTCCTTTAAAGTATTATTTCTAGTGTATCATTTCTGGGTATGGAACATTGGGCTTTCCTGGATTAGACACTAGCGGCTGCCAGACAGCTATCTCAGTGACCACGCTTGCTGTAGTTACTCAAGTGGTGTGTGTGTCTGGGTATGTGTATGTGAATCTCTGCGCGTGTGTATGTTTGTGTTTTTGTCTGTGTTTGTGTGTGTGTGTGTTTCACTGTGTGTGTGTCACTGTGTGTGTGTTTGTGTGTGTTTGTGTTTTTGTCTCTGTGTGTCTCTGCGTGTCTCTGCATGTGTGTTCATGTGTCTGTGTTTGTGACTGTGTCTGTGATGTGTTTGTGTGTCTCTGTTTCTTTGCGTGTATGTGTGCGCGCGTGTGTCTGTGTTTTTGTGTGTGTGTGTGTGTGTGTCTGTCTGTCTAAGTGTAAGAAAGATCATGGAACATAGTGTCCCTAGCAGACTTTACCCTCTGCCTCTATGCATTTTGAATTTACTTTTAAATCTTATTCCAGGCAATTTTCTTGAGCACAGAGACCACATTTGCATAACCAATGGGACGAACTGACTGCAAATCTGTCGGTTCCTATTTTTATGGAGTCATGGTTTATCCAAAATATATAATTCTACTTGTTAATGATAAAGAGCACAATTTGGCATTTCCTCTCAGTCAGGCTTATTGGTAGCTCGCAGATAGTATTTTATTTCTTCTATAATACCTAGAAATGTTCTTGCACACAACTGAACATAATTTTATCCACCACCAAATCACTCATGGTATTTTTACATCTATTAATCACCACCAATAATCCACCCGTATTTTCACATTGTTTTACAGGCTCTGTATGTAAGTTACAGTCGTACCTAATTGTCATGTCAATTCAGTGTGCCTGAGGGATTCTGGGATGTCTTGGAGTTGATGAGGTACTGTTTAACTGGAGGTTTCACTGTCGGTGGGGAAAGCATCCACCTGCAGGCGGCTGAATTTGTCTGGTCAATAATTGGCGGATTGCGCATCAGTGAAGCTGTAGCAGATGGCATTGCTCTGCTGTATTGACCTTCCCAGGGCCAGGAAGTGGAGCTATTGTTTGAGGTGCTTGGCCAACATGCTTCTTGGGTTAATTGAGTGCTTTATGCAGACGGCGAATTGTGCAGAGACAGATATAAATTCATGTAATTGGCCATTCGGGTTCCCAAAGTGCAGTCTCACTTCAAGATGACAGGAAGCAGATCTTCCTAGTTCAAGCGCCCAGTAAACCTGACACCGAGCAGAACAGGATTCAGTCACGCAACTCACTGACCTCCTTGTGCACGTGTCAACAGATAGACTGGAAATGTTGCAGAAGTGGGTGGATGTACTGGAGAAGACACCGATACCATTGGATTGTTCAGCCATGCCAGACACTGAGACTGTGAAAATGGGGACCAAAAGTGAGGTTTTAATTCCAGTCAGTTCTATCCCTGATAGAGGAAGTCAGTTATCCAGCGTACTGCACAATGTAGTGGTTTTTTGAGATTCTACTTTCACTTTAGAAATTCCCAAACACGTCAAAATGCAAACAAAAGCCAATGAGTGACTGACCCACCTCAAGGGCACAGACTGAACACCTCCTCTTTGTGCCTCCTGAGCAGTTCCAAAGGCTCAAGGCAGTCTCTTCGCGCCCAAAGTCACCATTTTTCCATTTCTTAGCCCAGTGTAAAGCAGTTGGTCAGCTCGCTTGGCTGGATAACTAGTTTGTAATGCAGGGTGGTGACAGTAGCGTGGGTTCAATTCCCACACTAGCTGAGGTGACCATTAAGCGTGCTGTTTCTCAACCTCTCCCCTTAACAGCAACATGGGGTCCCTCAGTTTAAACCACCATCAGTCATCCCTCTCTAATGAGAAAGCAGCCTGAAGAACATGGTGACTTTACCTTTAGAGTCAAGATTAGAGTGGAGCTAGAAAAGCACAATGGGTCAGGCAGCATCCAAGGAGCAGGAGAATTGGCATTTCGGGCAAAAGCCCTGCATCAGGAATCCTGGAAAACACTGAGCTGGAAAAGCACAGCAGGTCAGGCAGGTCAGGATTCCTGATGAAGGACTTTTGCCCGTAACATCGATTCTCCTGCTCCTCGGATGCTGCCTGGCCTGCTGTGCTTTTCCAGCACCACTCTAATCTTGACTCTGATCTCCAGCATCAGTTGACCCCAGCTTCACCCTAGTTGACTTCACCTTTAGCCCAGTCTAACTGTAATGAGAATGTCAATGGTCAAAGGGCTGATATCTACAATTGGTTGGTGTTAGTGGGCCATGGCACGCACACTAAAGAGGAGCAGGCAAGAATAATCAATCTTCCCACACATCCCAATCCAGCCTGTTGTTGTCATGGAAGATGGATTAGTCTTTTAATTGAACACCAATTCTTTATTCAATGCTATTCTGAGAAGCCAGCTCAGACTGGGAATCTTTTGGGGTAGTTTTTGAGATTTTCGTGTGTCTAAGTGATTTTATTTAACAGAATGCGACAGATAATGTTGTTCCTATTTCAGCTGTCCACTGAGTTTCCCACGTGGAAAGGTGCAGGCTTCACCCTTGTGCCGGATTATTGCACAGCGTGTGACTTTCATGCACAGGGCTCCAGTACATTAACGTGAGGTTTTAAAGTCTGTTTTCTGTGGTTTCTCCCCCTGGAGGTGATGATTTTCCCTGAAGTGCTCTTCCACTGGTTGTAGCAGCCCCTGCAGCTTGTCTGAATCCCTGCTCTCACGCTGTGATCCTAAACTGTAATCATCAGGAGAGACAATTCAATTGTGGACTGTCTTCTGCCTTCATCCAGTGTTCATGTCCTCGAAATTATCACTGGACAGCAAGAAGCACGCTCCTCTTTTTCCTTAGCCCAGGAGCAGAGGTTATTCTCCCTGCAATGCTACTGCCCTGCTCAGGCTCTACTCATTCAGCACATCCAGGATGAACGAGAAATACTGATGAAGACTCAGATATCAAAGCTCTCGCTTCAACAACAAGAGTCCTTTCTCCGTGTGCAATAGTTCACTCAGAAGCACCTCACAGAGCTCAGTATCTACCTGTTTCTGCTTTTGTTGTAGGAAGTAATTGTTTCTGGAGCCATTTGGAACATGTGGCATCTTAAAGTCTCAGCCAAGGTGAAATTTTTTATCCAGTTCTCCCTGGGAGTTGAACATTATCATTCCTGCACAAACCGCTTTTGTGATTTTTAACTTTGTCCATCCCAGTCCAACAACAGCACCTCCACAGATTGAAAGAACTCCACCTTTATAATTGCACTGAAGTAAACTAACCTGTGGCCTTGTATGACTGACCATTCACCACTGTCCTGAGAAGGCCTGTTAAACTGCACTGCCTAGAAGGATGTGTGTCTGTGCAGCGATGTCTGTATGTAACCCAGCTTGTTTTTAACCTACACAGCATTTAAGATTTCAAACATCCTGCATCTCTGTTCACACCAGAGGCAGAAAGTTGCTGCTTCTAGCAAATGTCACGCAGTTTGGGGTCATACAACATCTGTTATCGATGGGTTCATCGTTCAACATGCCAAGTAGGCGATGTTTGATTTGATTTTTTTATTGTAATGTGTATTTTGTTACAAAATGCAGTTTAAAGTGTTGCATAATGTCACCGTTCTCTGACGCCATCTTAAAACACAGGGGTTAAAAAAAACATAGAATATAAAGGCAGAAAAATGAAGAACGTTTCAAGTCATGCACTGGATGTGGGTTTGGCTGGCTAGGCCAGCATTTATTGCCCCATTCTTAATTCCCCTGAAGAAGGGATTCCCCTTGGGGTGGCGCGGTGGCTCAGTGGTTAGCACTGCTGCCTCACAACACCAGGGAGCCAGGCTCAATTCCTGTCTTGGGCAACTGTCTGTGTGGAGTTTGCACATTCTCCCCGTGTCTGCGTGGATTTGCTCCGGTTTCTCCCATAGTCCAAAGATGTGCAGGTTAGGTGAATTGGCCGTGCTAAATTGCCCGTAGTGTTCGGTGCATTAGTCAGGGGTGAATGTAGGGGAATGGGTCTAGGCAGGTTGACCTTTGGAGGGTTGGTGTGGATTTATTGGGTCAAAGGGCCTGTTTCCACACTGAAGGGAATCTAATCTAATATATAATCAAGGTGGATTTGAGCTGTTGCTTTCCATGGGGTTAAGAACAGTACAGCCCATAAGAAGGGAAATTCTGGGGTTTCAACTTGACAACAATGTCTTGTCAATTTTTAAGAAGAGTTTTTTTTCCGTTTGTCAACTGCTTTCTGGGAGGAGCTGACTTGGGGAGGATCTCCACTGATTACTGTTTAGCATCTCAGCTAAGTGCTCCCTCCCACCCCAACCATTCGGGTCAGCTACAAACCGAATCTAACAGAGAGGGCTTTGTATATATACCATGGGAGATATGCAGAGTGGTTAGCAGATTAGTAACTAATTAGGGGGTTTGGATAGTTTATGTGGCGAGGAATTAATCCCAGGTTTGAGTTATCCTTTGCTTTGTTCTTGTGCAAGGTAAATACTCTCTTGTTCAGTTTGTGTGGGCTAATATCTCCTTTTGTATAAGTCTTAAATGCCCTAATCGTGGATTTAAAGTAAATTCTGTTGTCAGTTTTGAATGACTTAAAAGCGCCAAGCAAAGCAAGCAGCAGAAAATGTCTAACCTAGTGGAAAATGTTCAGCGTTACAAAGCAACTCCCTGGACCTGTGTCAAGATCTGTTGTCCATAATTATCAGCTTTATATGTGACTCCACATAAAGCAGACTGGTAATTTAAATGAATCAGAAGCTTTGTTTTTCAGTCACAGGTCAGTTTGGGCTTCTTTAGTGTGATTGTTTTTGTACATCTGGAGCTGAGATTGTTGCTGGACTCAGTGACTGGTAATGTGAAGTCAAATGGAAATCCCCTTTCCTACTTACTTGTTTCGATGGAGGGATGCCAAGCAAGTGAAGCATTATGGGATTGTGTCCTAATCTAAAGGCACAATGAGGAGCTGGTTCACTCAATTGGTTTGAGGGTGTTGCAGAATAATGTCAACAGCTTGGCTTCATCACTGGATCAACTGTCTCAGTTCATTGTGATTATTTTTCTTGATTATTTAATGTGGTCATTACCTGAAAGGCCACATATTTGTTGCCCATCTTAATTGCCCTTGTGTTGAGTGCCTTGTCATGCCATTTCAGAGGGCACTCATGTGTCACCAACATTGCTGTGGCTCCAGTATCACTTATAGGCTGCCCCAGGTAAGGTGTCTTTCCCCAAAGCAGTGAAATTGATTGATTTATTACTAGCTTTCAATTCCGGATGTCACCAGGTGCCATGGTGGGATCCAGGCATGTGCCCCCAGCCCATTCTCCTGGGCCTCTGGATTAAGAGTCTGCCGACACTAAGCACACAACCACCGTTTGGGGTGGCACAGTGACTCAGTGGTTAGCACTGCTGCCTCACAGCGCCAGGGTCCTGGGTTCGATTCCAGCCTCGGGTGACTGTCTGTGTGGAATCTGCACATTCTCCCAGTGTTTGCGTGGGATTCCTCCCACAGTCACAAAGATGTGTAGGTCAGGTGAATTGGCCATGCTAAATTGCACATAGTGTTAGTGTTAGTCAGAGGGAAATGGGTCTGGGTGGGTTACTCTTCAGAGAGTCCGTGTGGACTTGTTGGGCCAAATGGCCTGTTTCCACACTGTAGGGAATCTAATCTAATCTCCCCAAGGCATGGTATCACCTATCGTTAGCAATCCTTGGGTAATGAGGACACTATGAAAGGCTAAAGTGCAGTGGGTCGCGTGTCTTAACACTTGACATCTGCGGTCCAGAAGTATCTGATACTTCAGCAGGGAGCTGTACCTGCACCTGGGCAGTACAATGTTCCAGTCTGTAATTATTACAGAAAATGGTCATAAGCAGGTACAGATACAGAATGGATGAGTGTATGCTTCACTCTGCTCCAGCATTTCTTTTACAGACCACTGACGTTGTAATGTCCCTGCACTCTCAAGGAGACAGTGTTACATTGGTAAGAGCTGGGAGGCAGCCTGTTTTGCATTTCTCCCAAAGAACGTTTAAGCAAACCTGAATACGAGTGAGATGGGATCCTTGACACGTCGGTGTTCCGGTACATAGTTCCTTGAACGTGACATCTCAGGTAGACAGGGCAGTGAAGAAGACAGGCAGGAGGCTGGAAGAACACACCTGCCTGGCTTGCAATGTCCATCCAGCCTCCTGCCTGTCTACTTTGGATTCCAACATCTGCAGTTTTTTTGTCTCTAGGGCAGTGCAGAAGGCATTTGGCCTGCCTTCATCGATCAGACATTGAGTAGAGGAGTTGGTACGTCATATTACAGCAATACAGGACATTGCTAAGGTAACATTTGGAATATTGTGTACAATTCTGGTCGCCTTGCTACAGGAAGGATGTTATTAAACTGGCAAGGGTGCAAAAAAGATTGACAAGAATTTTGTAAGGTTTGAGTTAGGAGAAGAGGCTGGATTGGCTGGGATTTCTTTTCCCCCTGGAACGCCAGAGGCTGAGGGGTGACCTCATGAGGTTTATAAAATCATGAGGGGTATAGATGAGGTGAATAGCCAAGGTCTTATTGCCAGGATAGGGGAGTTCAAAACAGAGGGCATAAGTTTAAAGTGAGAGGGGAAAGATTTTAAAGGGACCTGAGGGGCAACTTTGTCACAGGGAGGTTGGTGCGTGTATGGAATGAGCTGCCAGAGGAAGTTGTGGAGGCTGGTACAATTCAACATTTATAAGACATTTGGACAGGTGAATGGATAAGAAAGATTTATAGGGATTTGGGCCAAATGCAGGCAAATGGGACTAGTTCAGTTTTGGAAAACTGGTCAGCATGGACAGGTTGGGCTGAAGGGTCTGTTTCCGTGCTGGATGACTCTTCAGCACTGTTGATTTTTAACTTGAGAATAGGACATTACACAAACAAACAGATTATAGATATTGACACTTTATAAGCAGCATGAGGCTTGAGATTCTGCTGACCTTTACTACAGCTTTTCAACCTGTCTTTGGGATATTGATGTTTCATATCCTGGCTTCATGTGATCACCCACATGCCACATTTCACTGTCCCATAGGCTCCACAAACTCTCTGCCCCTTCCCTCTGGAATATCACGGAGGGCATTAAGATTGAAAAATGGGACAATCTTTTTGAGATGTGGAACAGATTTGGCGATGTGAGCTCTTTTTTATTATTAAGTATTAACTTAGGATGATAAAAAGCTTCATAAAGATTTTGTGGCGAGAAGGAAGGTTAAGGTCTGTGAGCAACTCTCCTTCAGGATTGAAAATGAACAAATGCCCAGCAAAGGAGGGAACAGCAGGAAACCCAGCCGAGAAACTGTCTCCACAGGCAGGAGGAGCAGTGACCATCGGATGTGGATTTAAGGGAATTGTCAAAAACCGTGGCAAATTGTTGCACTGCATGAAACCACAGAGAGGCAAATTCAGGAATAATTTCCAAAAGAGTTGGACAGATATTTAATATTAGATATTTTCAGAAACATTGGAACGGGGCAGACTCAGAGTGGAGAGCTAAATGGTCACCTCGTGTGCTGTAATATAAATTAATTGCCCAAATCATTAGCCTCCCCTTTTTTTTTCCATGAGAGACCTTGGAACTCCCCTGCCTTTGCGCGAATTGTTTTATTTTGGATTTCCAGTTTCCACAATCTTTACATTCTTGTGGCGGCGGCAAGGTTAGCAATGAAGAAAGTGACTTGAGGTCGAGCCAGCAGTGTTTGGAAGATGTTTTACAGCTGGCAGGATGTGACAAGGCCCACACTCATGTCTGCAAATGCATTTCCAATGGCTTTTGAGAAAATTAGCGCAGTCAGTAAATAGACTCAGGACGTTTTGACTGGGGAAGTGTGGGGGGGGGTCGGGTTCCTGGGGCATGTTGTCCTCCTTCATAAGCATGACAGCGCAGGTTCCAGCCGGGAGGATGCTGACTCGGCATTATTGTGACAGCCAACAGATTTCTAGTACAGAAATAACTTATTAACTGGAAGAGGAGTAACCAATGTCAAATAACTGTAAATCGAGTCCACAACGAAGGAAGTATTTCTGGGAATATAGAGGAAGAGGAGGTGATTTTTAGTTTGAAGGATTGCAAGTCATTGTACTTTCCATTGGATTCCCCCTTTTTATTAAGTTTTAATTGATAGGAAGCTGAGCTCATGCAGACAACGGCGAGAGATTCCCAGCATTATTTGTTTATTCTCAGGAACTCACAGAACGAATTGAATTTACCCAGACCAGTCATCTGAGTACAAACGTTCTCATTTCTGATCACAGTTATCCCCACTGAGTAGCTGCATGTAACTAAGTTGTTTGCACTATGACGTGTACATGTTTGCGCTGTAGTGTGTGCATGTTTGCGCTGTGGCGTGTACATGCTTGCGCTGTGGCGTGTACATGCTTGCGCTGTGGCGTGTGCATGTTTGCGCTGTGGCGTGTGCATGTTTGCGCTGTGGTGTGTACATGTTTGCGCTGTGGCGTGTACATGTTTGCGCTGTGGCGTGTACATGCTTGCGCTGTGGTGTGTGTACATGTTTGTGCTGTGGCGTGTACATGTTTGTGCTGTGGCGTGTACATGTTTGCGCTGTGGCGTGTGCATGTTTGCGCTGTGGCGTGTGCATGTTTTGCACTGTGGTGTGTGCATGTTTTGCACTGTGGTGTGTGCATGTTTTGCACTGTGGTGTGTGCATGTTTGCGCTGTGGTGTGTACATGTTTGCACTGTGGCGTGCACATGTTTGTGCTGTGACGTGTGTACATGTTTTTGCGCTGTGGCGTGTGCATGTTTGCGCTGTGGTGTGTACATGTTTGCACATGTTGGCGCTGTGGCACGTACATGTTTGCGCTGTGGCGTGTGCATGTTTGCGCTGTGGCGTGTACATGCTTGCGCTGTGGCGTGTGCATGTTTGCGCTGTGGTGTGTACATGTTTGCGCTGTGGTGTGTACATGTTTGCGCTGTGGCGTGTACATGCTTGCGCTGTGGTGTGTGTACATGTTTGCGCTGTGGTGTGTACATGTTTGCACTGTGGCGTGCACATGTTTGTGCTGTGGCATGTGTACATGTTTTTGCGCTGTGGCGTGTGCATGTTTGCGCTGTGGTGTGTACATGTTTGCACATGTTGGCGCTGTGGCACGTACATGTTTGCGCTGTGGTGTGTGCATGTTTGCGCTGTGGCGTGTACATGTTTGCGCTGTGGCGTGTACATGCTTGCGCTGTGGCGTGTGCATGTTTGCGCTGTGGCGTGTACATGCTTGCGCTGTGGCGTGTGCATGTTTGCGCTGTGGCGTGTACATGTTTGCGCTGTGGCGTGTACATGTTTGCGCTGTGGCGTGTACATGCTTGCGCTGTGGTGTGTGTACATGTTTGCGCTGTGGTGTGTACATGTTTGTGCTGTGGCGTGTACATGTTTGCGCTGTGGCGTGTGCATGTTTGCGCTGTGGTGTGTGCATGTTTTGCACTGTGGTGTGTGCATGTTTTGCACTGTGGTGTGTGCATGTTTGCGCTGTAGTGTGTGCATGTTTGCGCTGTGGTGTGTGCACATGTTTGCGCTGTGTCGTGTGTACATGTTTGCACTGTGGCGTGCACATGTTTGTGCTGTGGCGTGTGTACATGTTTTTGCGCTGTGGCGTGTGCATGTTTGCGCTGTGGTGTGTACATGTTTGCACATGTTGGCGCTGTGGCACGTACATGTTTGCGCTGTAGTGTGTGCATGTTTGCGCTGTGGCGTGTACATGTTTGCGCTGTGGCGTGTACATGCTTGCGCTGTGGTGTGTGTACATGTTTGCGCTGTGGTGTGTACATGTTTGTGCTGTGGCGTGTACATGTTTGCGCTGTGGCGTGTGCATGTTTGCGCTGTGGTGTGTGCATGTTTTGCACTGTGGTGTGTGCATGTTTTGCACTGTGGTGTGTGCATGTTTGCGCTGTAGTGTGTGCATGTTTGCGCTGTGGTGTGTGCACATGTTTGCGCTGTGTCGTGTGTACATGTTTGCACTGTGGCGTGCACATGTTTGTGCTGTGGCGTGTGTACATGTTTTTGCGCTGTGGCGTGTGCATGTTTGCGCTGTGGTGTGTACATGTTTGCACATGTTGGCGCTGTGGCACGTACATGTTTGCGCTGTAGTGTGTGCATGTTTGCGCTGTGGCGTGTACATGTTTGCGCTGTGGCGTGTACATGTTTTGCACTGTGGTGTGTGCATGTTTGCACTGTGGCATGTACATGTTTGTGCTGTAGTGTGTGCATGTTTGCGCTGTGGTGTGTGCATGTTTGCGCTGTGGTGTGTGCACATGTTTGCGCTGTGGCGTGTGTACATGTTTGCTCTGTGGTGTGCACATGTTTGTGCTGTGGCGTGTGTACATGTTTTTGCGCTGTGGCGTGTGCATGTTTGCGCTGTGGTGTGTGCATGTTTGCGCTGTGGTGTGTACATGTTTGTGCTGTGGCGTGTGTACATGTTTTTGCGCTGTGGCGTGTGCATGTTTGCGCTGTGGTGTGTACATGTTTGTGCTGTGGTGTGTACATGTTTTTGTGCTGTGGCGCGTGCATGTTTGCGCTGTGGTGTGTGCATGTTTGCGCTGTGGTGTGTACATGTTTGTGCTGTGGTGTGTACATGTTTTTGTGCTGTGGCGCGTGCATGTTTGCGCTGTGGTGTGTGCATGTTTGCGCGGTTGCGTGTGACATTTGTGCTGTTGTGTGCATGTTTTTACTGTGACGTGTACATTTTTACTGTGACGTGTACGTTTTTACTGTGACGTGTACATGTTTGCGCTGTGGTGTGTGCACATGTTTGCGCTGTAGTGTGTGCACATGTTAGCGCTGTGGTGTGTGCACATGTTAGCGCTGTGGTGTGTGCACATGTTTGCGCTGTGGTGTGTGCACATGTTTGCGCTGTGGCGTGTGTGCATGTTTGCGCTGTGGTGTGTGCATGTGTGCGCGGTTGCGTGTGACATTTGTGCTGTGTGCATGTTTTTACTGTGACGTGTACATGTTTGCGCTGTGGTGTGTGCATGTTTGCGCTGTGGTGTGTGCACATATTTGCGCTGTGGCGTGTGCATGTTTGCGCTGAGGTGTGTGCAAGTTTGCACTGTGGTGTGTACATGTTTGCGCTGTGGCGTGTACATGTTTGCGCTGTGGCGTGTACATGTTTGCGCTGTGGCGTGTGCATGTTTGCGCTGAGGCGTGTGCATGTTTGCGCTGAGGCGTGTGCATATTTGCGCTGTGGTGTGTACATGTTTGCGCTGTGGTGTGTACATGTTTGCGCTGTGGTGTGTGCACATGTTTGCACTGTGGCATGTACATGTTTGCGCTGTAGTGTGTGCACATGTTAGCGCTGTGGTGTGTGCACATGTTAGCGCTGTGGCGTGTGTGCATGTTTGCGCTGTGGTGTGTGCATGTTTGCGCGGTTGCGTGTGACATTTGTGCTGTGTGCATGTTTTTACTGTGACGTGTACGTTTTTACTGTGACGTGTACATGTTTGCGCTGTGGTGTGTGCATGTTTGCGCTGTGGCGTGTGTGCATGTTTGCGCTGTGGCGTGTGCATGTTTGCGCTGAGGTGTGTGCAAGTTTGCACTGTGGTGTGTGCATGTTTGCGCTGTGGTGTGTACATGTTTGCGCTGTGGTGTGTACATGTTTGCGCTGTGGTGTGTACATGTTTGCGCTGTGGCGTGTACATGTTTGCGCTGTGGCGTGTGCATGTTTGCGCTGAGGCGTGTGCATGTTTGCGCTGAGGCGTGTGCATGTTTGCGCTGTGGTGTGTACATGTTTGCGCTGTGGTGTGTACATGTTTGCGCTGTGGTGTGTGCACATGTTTGCACTGCGGCATGTACATGTTTGCGCTGTAGTGTGTGCATGTTTGCGCTGTGGTGTCTGCACATGTTTGCACTGTGGCATGTACATGTTTGCGCTGTAGTGTGTGCATGTTTGCGCGGTTGCGTGTGACATTTGTGCTGTGGTGTGTATGTTTTTACTGTGACGTGTACATGTTTGCGCTGAGGTGTGTGCAAGTTTGCGCGATTGCGTGTGACATTTGTGCTGTGGTGTGCATGTTTTTACTGTGACGTGTACATGTTTGCGCTGTGGTGTGTGCATGTTTGCGCTGTGGCGTGTGTACACATTTGCGCTGTGGCGTGTGTGCATGTTTGCGCTATGGCGTGTGTGCATGTTTGCGCTGTGGCGTGTGCATGTTTGCGCGGTTGCATGTGACATTTGTGCTGTGACGTGTACGTTTTTACTGTGACGTGTACGTTTTTACTGTGACGTGTACATGTTTGCGCTGTGGTGTGTGTACATGTTTGCGCTGTGGCGTGTACATGTTTGCACTGTGGCGTGTACATGTTTGCACTGTGGCGTGTGCATGTTTGCGCTGTGGCGTGTGACATTTGTGCTGTGGTGTGCATGTTTTTACTGTGACGTGTACATGTTTGCACTGTGGTGTGTACATGTTTGCACTGTGGCGTCTGCACATGTTTGCACTGTGGCATGTACATGTTTGCGCTGTAGTGTGTGCATGTTTGCGCGGTTGCGTGTGACATTTGTGCTGTGGTGTGTATGTTTTTACTGTGACGTGTACATGTTTGCGCTGAGGTGTGTGCAAGTTTGCGCTGTGGTGTGTGTACATATTTGCGCTGTGGCGTGTGTGCATGTTTGCGCTATGGCGTGTGTGCATGTTTGCGCTGTGGCGTGTGCATGTTTGCGCGGTTGCATGTGACATTTGTGCTGTGACGTGTACGTTTTTACTGTGACGTGTACGTTTTTACTGTGACGTGTACATGTTTGCGCTGTGGTGTGTGTACATGTTTGCGCTGTGGCGTGTACATGTTTGCACTGTGGCGTGTACATGTTTGCACTGTGGCGTGTGCATGTTTGCGCTGTGGCGTGTGACATTTGTGCTGTGGTGTGCATGTTTTTACTGTGACGTGTACATGTTTGCACTGTGGTGTGTACATGTTTGCACTGTGGCGTGTGCATGTTTGCGCTGTGGTGTGTACGTGTTTGCGCTGTGGCATGTGCATGTTTGCCCTGTGGCGTGCGTAAGTCTACATCTGTGGCATATACATGTTTGAGTTGCAAATCTGAAATTGTCGCCGTTTAGTTTCTCTCTGAGCTGTGGGTGAACACTGCGGGGAGGGGATGTGAAGTAACCTTGCATTTCATCTGAAAAAAACAGACACGCAACCTGCAGGCTTCTACCATTCAGGATAAATCATGAGTGCATTTTAGCTGAGTACAAATTGTACTTTTAACTGTGATATTCTCAGTGTCACAGGAATACAACATTCCATGTCTGCCTTACATGTTTTCCTCAGGGAAGTGTCTTAGGCCCTGCCATCGTCAGCTGCTTCATCAATGACCTTTCCTCCATCATAAGGTCCGAAGTGGGGATGTGCAATCATCAGTGAACAATGTTAAGCATCATTCCCAACTCTTCGGATAGTCATAGAGATGTACAGCATGGAAACAGACCCTTCGGTCCAACTTGTCCATGCTGACCAGATATCCTAACTTAATCTAGTCCCATTTGCCAGAACCCAGCCCATATCCCTCTACATCCTTTCTATTGATATACCTATCCTTTTAGATGCTATAATTGTACCAGCCTCCACCAATTCCTCTTTCAGCTCATTCTATACACGCACCACCCTCTACCTGTAAAATCTACCCCTTACGTCACTTTTAATCTTTCGCCTCTCACCCTAAATCTATGCCCTCTAGTTCTGGATTCCCCTTTTCTCTTTACCCTGGGAAAAAGACCCTATCCATGCCCCTCATGATTTTGTAAACCTCTATAAGGTCACCTCTCACCCTCTGACACTCCAGGGCAAACAGCCCAAGCCTATTCAGTCTCTCCCTGTAGCTCAAACTCTCAGACCCTGGGCACATCCTTGTAAATCTTACCTGAACCCTTTCAAGTTTCAAACGCACTTCCTAAAGCAGGGAGACCAGGATTTCCTGCAGTATTCCAATAATGACCTAACCAATGTCCTTTACAGCCGCAGCATGACCTCTCGACTCCTATACTCAATGCACTGAGTACTGATGATCTGGACAATATCCAGTACTGCTAGATTTGGACAATACTCTAGCAGTACTCTAGCAAGTACTATTAGATCTGGACAACACTCTAGCAGTACTCTAGCAAGTACTGTTAGATCTGGACAACACTCTAGCAGTACTCTAGCAAGTACTGTTAGATCTGGACAATGTCCAGTCTTGGGCTGAAAAATAGAAACCTTCGCGTTGCACAAATGTGAAGCAACGACCATTTCCAAAGTGAGAATCTAACTGCCCCCCTTGAGATTTGATAGTATTACCATTGGCGCAATGTTTGACTTGCTGTGGTTTCGCCATGATGAGGATTGGGGGCGGGGGTGGGGTGTGTAAATTGGCCTTTTCTCTCTCAATCAGTCTGATTGAGGCAAGTTTTTGCTTCTTTCCTCATCTCTCCCCCTATTACTGACCGATTCTGTGCTGGTGTGAACATTACTTGCTGTGCAGTTCTTACTGAACAAATTATGCACAGTCACCTTTGGGCCAACGGGAACCTTCATTTCCAGTTAGAGGGTATCCCGCCTGGATGATCCGCTGAGGGGTGAGAATTAGATAGTGCAAAAAGCAGTAGACATGGGGCCCTTAAGATCTGAAATCTGCTGGGAGTGGAAACATTGTAGTCTGAAATATAAGAATATCACTGGCATTTTTTCCAGTCATGAGACTATTTGCTTACAATTGGCTTAAAATAGATCTTCCCGATGTTTTGCATAGTCAGCATTTCTCACTCAACATTGACATGGTATTTTAAACAGTGGATTATGAACAAGAAAATAATGCTTTATCATAGAATCCCTACAGTATGAAGAAGGCTATTTAGCCTAACTGATTCCACACTGACCGTCCAAAGGATAGCCCATTCAGACCCACTCCCTACTTGTAACCCTATATTACCCATGGCTAGTCTACCTAACCTATACATCTCTGAACAATTTCCCATGGCCAATCCATCTAGCCTGCACATCCCCTGGACACTTTAACATGGCTCATTCACATAATCTGCACATCTTGAGACTATGGGAGGAAACCCACACAGACAAGGGGAGAATGTGCAAACTTCTCCCAGACACTCACCAGGATCTCTGGTGTGTGAGGAAGCAGTGCTGACCACTGAGCCACCATGCCACTTTGATCCTTTAGACCAGGGATACTAGTACCTTACTTGCTGCCCTAGATAATAACACTTGCTGAGGATATGGTATGGAACTTGTTTACTGAATGGTTTCATACCACAGTTACCATGGAGCAATGGGAGGGGTTTCTAGGGATTTTCCCACCTTTGACTCTTGCATTCAGACCAGGGAGAAGGTACTAGGTTAATAAGAGTATTCCTTCTTAAAAACAGGAAGTGCTAGAGAAACTCAGCAGTACCCGTGGAGAGAGAAACAAAGCGAATGTTTAAAATCCAGTCTGACTGGAGTTCAAAGAGTCATATTAAACTCAAAACATTCACTCTGTTTCTCACCCCACGATGCTGCCAGACCTGCTGAGTATCTCCAGCATTTGCTGTTTTCAGTTCAGAATTCCAGCATCTGCAGAAAGGCTGAACAGATAACTCCTGCTATTTCTTATGTTCTCAAGTGTCAGACACATGACCTGAACCAGCCTTGGAATTTAATAAAACCTTCTGGATGTGAGGTGAGGCTGCTATCAGTTATTCAGAGCTGAAAAATGTGGTGCTGGAAAAGCGCAGCAGGTCAGGCAGCATCAAGGGAGCAGGAGAATCGATGTTTCGGGCATAAGCCCTTCTTTCTGAAACGTCAATTCTCCTGCTCCTTGGATGCTGGCTGACCTGCTGCGCTTTTCCAGCAACACATTTTTCAGCTCTGATCTCCAGCATCTGCAGACCTCACTTTCTCCTGCTATCAGTTATTGTTTGCAAAGGCCCTTGAGAGGATATTGTTAAGACGTCACAGTCTAGAATGGACCGTGTTTTCACAAGCGTTTATGTTACTGTTGAGGCTAATTAGCAGGTGTATTCATTTTATGGACATCCTTTCTGCACACTTGGCTACCAGAGTAGACCCTTCACTTTGGTGCAGTCTTTCCTAAAGGCAGGACATGTTTCCTTTTTAAAGATTAGATTTTTGGCAATTCTTCTAAGTTTTCTTGTAGACATGGACTCCCTTTTAGTCTTAAATGTTTGACTGCATTTCATATCTTTCAAGGATTACATTCTGCTCGGTAAGGTTTGTTTACACAGCTCTCCAGGGCAATATGAGATGATTTATTTGTAAGACTTATAAACTTTCAAAGACTTTGGCTGTTATATGGTGTTGTCGGTTCTATTTATTATGGAAATTGGAATAATGGGTTGAGGGAAGATTAGAGGGCTGAAGGTGGAGAAATTTGGGGGAAAGGTTTGGGTGATGCTGCAATGCTCAGCAGAATCGGTCAATGTCTATGTGAGTGGAGGTGGGATTTTCTACTGTTGCCACCTCAACATCAGTCTGCCTCCACCTCTGGACTGCTGGGGACAAGCCCAATTCCAGGCCATCTCTGTCAAAAAGAAAATCCCACATGCTGCCACTGCCAAGATTAGAAACGTTGTTGTGGTTCTGTCGCCGAGCTGGGAATTTGTATTGCAGACCTTTCATCCCCTGTCTGGGTGACATCCTAAGTGCTTGGGAGCCTCTTGTGAAGCACTTTTGTAATGTTTCCTCCGACATGTAGAGTGGTTTGTCTCTGCTGTTTCCGGTTGTCAGTTCCAGCTGTCCGCTGCAGTGGTCGGTATATTGGGTCCAGGTCGATGTGCTTATTGATTGAATCTGTGGATGAGTGTCATGCCTCTAGGAATTCCTTGGCTGTTCTCTAATTGGCTTGTCCATAATAGTAGTGTTGTCCCAGTTGAACTCATGTTGCTTGTCATCTGCGTGTGTGGCTACTAAGGATAGCTGGTCGTGTCGATTCGTGGCTAGTTGATGTTCATGGATGCGGATCGTTAGCTGTCTTCCTGTTTGTCCTATGTGGTGTTTTGTACAGTCCTTACATGGGATTTTGTACATGACATTGATTTTGCTCATGCTGGGTATTGGGTCCTTCGTTCTGGTGAGTTGTTGTCTGAGAGTGGCTGTTGGTTTGTGTGCTGTTATGAGTCCTAGTGGTCGCAGCAGTCTGGCTGTCAGTTCGGAAATGCTCCTGATGTATGGTAGTGTGGCTAATCCTCGTTCCGTTGTCTTTCCCTTAGGCATCTGTTGATGAAATTGCGCGGGTATCCGTTTTTAGTGAATACCTTGTATAGGTGTTCTTCTTCCTCTTTTTGCAGTTCTGGTGTGCTGCAGTGTGTTGTGGCCCTTTTGAACAGTGTCTTGATGCAACTTCTTTTGTGTGTGTTGGGGTGGTTGCTTTCGTAGTTCAGGACTTGGTCTGTGTGTGTGGCTTTCCTGTATACCTTCGTGGTGAATTCTCCATTCGGTGTTCTCTGTACCATCACGTCTAGGAATGGGAGTTGGTTGTCCTTTTCTTCCTCTCTCGTGAATCGGATTCCTGTGAGTGTGGCGTCTCTATTTCTGTGTTTTTAATGATGGGCTCACCCATCTCTGGACTCATAGCAGAAGCGGTAATGCAAAGATTAGAACGAACAGTCTTACCGCAAATACAACCCAAACTCTGGGTCAGATATGTGGATGACATCTTTGTAATCATTAAAAACACAGAAATAGAGAACACACACCGGATCATCAACACCACACTCGCAGGAATCCGGTTCACTAGAGAAGAAGAAAAGGATAGCCAACTCCCATTCCTAGACGTGATGGTACAGAGAACACCGAACGGAGAATTCACCATGCACTGCAGCACACCTGAACTACAAAAAGAGGAAGAAGAACACCTATACAATGTATTCGCCAAAACGGATACCCGCGCAATTTCATCAACAGATGCCTAAGGGAAAGACAACAGAACAAGGACATGCCGCAACCAAAAGGACTAGCCACACTCCCATACATCAGGAGCATTTCCGAACTGACAGCCAGACTACTGCAACCACTAGGACTCATAACAGCACACAAACCAACAACCACGCTCAGACAACAACTCACCAGAATGAAGGACCCGATACACAGCATGAGCAAAATCAACGTAGTGTACAAAATCCCATGCAAGGACTGCACAAAACACCACATAGGACAAACAGGAAGACAGCTAACGATCCATATCCATGAACACCAACTAGCCATGAAACGACACGACCAGCTATCCTTAGTAGCCACACAAGCAGATGACAAGCAACATGAGTTCGACTGGGACAATACTACTATTATAGGACAAACCAAACAGAGAACAGCCAGGGAATTCCTAGAGGCATGGCACTCATCCACAGATTCAATCAATAAGCACATCGATCTGGACCCTATATACCGACCACAGCAACGGACAGCTGGAACTGACAACCGGAAACAGCAGATTCAAACCACTATAAATGCCGGAGGAAACATCACAGAAGTGCTTCACAGGAGGCTCCCAAGCACTGAGGGTGTCACCCAGACAGGGGACGAAACGTCTGCAACACAAATTCCCAGCTCGGCGACAGAACCACAACAACGAGCACCCGAGCTACAAATCTTCTCACAAATTAGAAAAGTTCCAATATCCAATTCCTGTCTCCGTGATGAACATAGAACATAGAAAGATACAGCGCAGTACAGGCCCTTCGGCCCTCGATGTTGCGCCGACCGAATCCTACCTAACCTACACTAGCCCAATAACTTCCAAATGCCTATCCAATGCCCGCTTAAATGACCATAAAGAAGGAGAGTTCACCACTGCTACTGGCAGGGCATTCCATGAACTCACAACCCGCTGTGTAAAGAATCTACCCCTAACATCTGTCCTATACCTACCACCCCTTAATTTAAAGCTGTGTCCCCTAGTAACACCTGCCTCCATTAGCGGTAAAAGGTTCTCAGTGTCGACCCTATCTAAACCCCTAATCATCTTATACACCTCTATCAAATCTCCCCTAAACCTTCTCTTCTCCAATGAGAACAGCCCCAAGTGCCTCAGCCTTTCCTCATAAGATTTTCCTACCATTCCAGGCAACATCCTGGTAAACCTCCTCTGCACTCGTTCCAATGCCTCCACATCCTTCCTATAGTATGGCAACCAAAACTGCACACAATACTCCAGATGAGGCCGCACCAGAGTCTTATACAGTTGCAACATGACCTCAGGACTCCGGAACTCAATTCCTCTACCAATAAAGCCCAGTACACCATATGCCTTCCTCACAGCACTATTTACCTGGGTGGCAACTTTCAGAGATCTGTGTACAGACCCTGCAATCTTCCTGTTGCCAATTTACTATGATCGATGAATGCATCGTTGAACTCTTCCTGGGTGACATGCCTTTTCTATGGAAAGGCAGCCTCCACCCTCTCTGACATGTGCCCTGGGGAAAAGGCAGGAATGTGGAGCTGAGGATTATTAAATCAGCTGTGATCTCATTGAGTGCCACGCAGACTCGATAGGTTGTATGACCGAGCCCTGCTCCCATATCATGTCTAATCCCTGGTCTTTGTGTACCTCAGCCTCTTGACTGTACCAGTGGATGTAAGAAAATGCCCTGGATAAACTCCTACCCAGTGCTTTTAATCTGTCCCAGTGAAAGAGTTGTCTGTTCTTTAGCTCCACTGAAACTGGAAGCACAGCGTGTGGTATCTTGGCCATAGCATTCCAGTGTGCCATGATTTCAGTGGTACACAGGGACTGTCCTTGCTTTATGTTTATATATTGGGAAGTTACCAAAATTAATGGAAAATGAACAAACACTTGCATTTGACCTGAAAACACAACTTGGGTGTTTCACAAATAATGAATTAGAATCATTGAGGTCTACAGTACAGAAAAAAGCAGCTATTCAGTCTGGGGTTGGTCAAAATCCACCACCATTTACCAGCACTTGACCTATAGCCTTGTAAGCGAAAGTGAGGACTGCAGATGCTGGAGACCAGAGTCAAGATGAGAGTGGCGCTGGAAAAGCACAGCAGGTCAGGCAGCATCCGAGGAGCAGGAAAATTGACGTTTCGGGCAGGAACCCTTCATCAGGAATTCATCCTGATGAGAGGCTTTTGCCACAAATGCCGATTTTCCTGCTCCTTGGATGCTGCCTGACCTGCTGTGTTTTTCCAGCGCCACTCTCATCTTGAGTATAGCCTTGTATTCCTTGGTATCACCACTGTACATCTCAATATCTCTTAAATGTTATGAAGGTTTCTGTCTCTACCACCCCTGCACACAGTAAGTTCTGGATTCCACTGCCCTCTGGGTGAAAACCATTTCCTCACAGCCCCTCTAAACCTCCTGCCCCTTACTGTAAGTTCATAACTCCCCCCCGCCCCACCCAGTCATTGATCCTTCCACCAGCAGCAAAAGATTCTTATCACCTACACTGTCTGTGCCTCTTGTAATTTTATACTTCTCAACCATGTCCCCTCTCAGTCTTCTCTGCTCTCAGGAAGACAGCTCCCCCATTCTGCCCAACTACCTGATCACTAAAGCCTCCCAGACCAGGCAACATCGTGGAAAATCTCCTTCGCATACTCTCCAGTGCTGTCACATGATGTGGATTTCTAGAACTCCACACAATGCTCGAGCTGGGGCCTAACCAACATTCCAAACAATTCCAGCATAACGTCTCTTCAGCTAATAAAGGCAAGCATCCGATACGTTCTGAGGAAGGGTCACCCGACCCGAAATCTTAACTCTGATTTCTCTCCGCAGATGCTGCCAGACCTGCTGAGCTTTTCCAGCAATTTCTGTTTTAGTGTCCTGCACGCCATCTTAGCCTCTTCATCTGTCCTGCTAGGAGAAAGTGAGGACTGCAGATGCTGGAGATCAGAGCTGAAAATGTGCTGCTGGAAAAGCGCAGCAGGTCAGGCAGCATCCAAGGAACAGGAGAATCGATGTTTCGGGCATGAGCCCTTCTTCAGGAGTCATTCCTGAAGAAGGGCTCATGCCCGAAACGTCAATTCTCCTTCTCCTTGGATGCTGCCTGACCTGCTGCACGCATCTGTCCTGCTGTCCTGCTATGGGAAGCAGCAATAGTCCATTTATAAACTGAAAGATATTAAATCGCAATTTTACCATCATTTAATATTTGAAATTACATTGACTTTTCTCCTTATCTTTTCAACCCTGGTGATTGTACATGTAATTTGGACCTCAGCCACTCATCCTTTTGGCAATTAAAATTTGGCAATGGGGAGACGGACCTGATATTTCCAATTCTATTTCCTGTTGTTGAGAGCTACTTTTCAGCTGTGTTCTTTATTGTTTTGCCAATCTAGTTTACTGTTTATAACCATGAGCTGTGAGACCCAGCAGCACCTCTTTAACGCAAATTAACTTCAAGTTAAGACAGGATTTAGGTCACAGACTGAGATCAGATTCAGCAGGAGAAGGGAAAAACTGAAATAGTTACAGCGGGGGGTGACAAATAAGAAACGGATTAAGTTAAGCAGAAAGACACCATCAATGCAGGAGGATAGGATGGAGAGTCTTACGTGCGTTTTATATATCTTACATGTATAAGAAATAAATTGAGTGAATTAGGAATTTGAATCCGCTGGATATGATATGGTGGCCAATGCAGAGAAATGGTTGCATGCTGGTTATGATTGGGAGTTAATATTCCAGGCTACAAACTCTTCAGAGAGGATAAGGAAATGGTAAAAGGAGCTCAGGGGTTGCTTTATTGATTTAAGGTACAGCACTAGTAGGAGAGGTTATAGGCAGCGGGAAGCAATCGCCGAGACTTTGACTGGAATTAATGAATAAGTGAGGAGTTAAAACTGTATTGGAAGTCATCTACAAGTCTCCTGATTGTGAAGTAGGAGGATGTATTCATTCAGCGAATTAAGAGATTTGCTGTAATTTTGATGGGAGACTTATAGATATTTTTATTTTACACATGAAGTGTTACACCTGAAACGTTGACTTCTCAACCTCCTGATGCTGTCTGGCTTGCTGTGCTCTTCCAGCCTCCTGCTTGTCTACCATCCAGACATGTTATGAACAGAGGGACATTACCACTTTGGAGATGTGGTGGCCTTGTAGTATTATTGCTGGGCTATTAATCCAGAGACCCAGGTAATTAGATTAAATTACTTAAAGCGTGGAAACAGGCCCTTCGGTCCAACAAGTCCACATCGACCCACCACCCACCCAGACCTATTCCCCTACATTTACGGGCAATTTAGCATGGCCAGTTCACCTGACCTGCACATCTTTGGGCTGTGGGAGGAAACCGGAGCACCCGGAAGAAACCCACACAGATGCGGGGAGAATGTGCAAACTCCACACAGACAGTCGCCTGAGGCAGGAATTGAACCCGGATCTCTGGCGCTGTGAGGCAACAGTGCTAACCACTGTGCCATCATGCCGCCCACAATGTTCTGGGGACCTGAGTTCAAATCCCACCATGGCAGATGGTGGATCTTTTAATTCAATAAATATCTGAAAATAAGAGTTTAATTGTTGGGGAAAATCCCATCTGGTTTACTAATTCCCTTAGGGAAATAACTGCTGTACTTACCTGGTCTGGCCAATGAATAGGCAATAAATGCTGGCCCAGCCTGTGACACCCTTATCCTCTGAATAAATGAAAAAAGCCACAAAAAAAGCCAGTTAGTAAGTTTGTAGACGACACCAAAATTGGAGGTATAGTAGACAGCAAAGAGGGTTATCTCAGATTACAACAGGATCTGGGCCAATGGGCTGAGAAGTGGCAGATGGAGTTTAATTCAGATAAATGCGAGATGTTGCCTTTTGGGAAAGCAAATCTTAGCAGGACTTATAAACTTCATGGTAAGGTCCTAGGGAGTGTTGCTGAACAAAGAGACTTTGAATTGCAGGTTCATAGCTCCTTGAAAGTGGCGTCACAGGTCGATAGGATAGTGAAGAAGGCATTTGGTATGCTTTCCTTTATTAGTCAGAGTATTGAATACAGGAGTTGGGTGGTCATGTTGCAGCTGTACAGGACATTGGTTAGGCCGCTGTTGGAATATTGCATGCAATTCCGCTCTCCTTCCTATCGGAAAGATGTTGTGAAACTTGAAACGGTTCAGAAAAGATTGCAAAGATGTTGCTAGAGTTGGAGGATTTGAGCTATAGGGAGAGGCTGAACAGGCTGGGGCTGTTTTCCCTGGAGCATTGGAGGCTGAGGGGTGACCTTATAGAGGTTTAAAAAAATATGAGGGGCATTGTTAGGGTAAACAGGCAAAGCCTTTTCCCTGGGGTTGGGGAGTCCAGATCTAGAGGGCATAGGTTTAGGATGAGACAGGAAAGATATAAAAGGGACCTAAGGGACAACTTTTTCACACAGGGTGGTACATGTATGGAATGAGCTGCCGGAGGAAGTGGTGGAGACTGGTACAATTGCAACATTTAAGAGGCATGGATGGCTATATGAATAGGAAGGGTTTGGAGGGATATGGGCCGGGTGCTGGCAGGTGGGACTAGATTGGGTTGGGATATCTGGTTGGCCTGAACGGGTTGGACCGAAGGGTCTGTTTCCATGCTGTACATATATGACTCTAATCCAAATGGGACACTTGTAAACAGGAGAGAGCAGAGTATGTCCAGAAGGGGAATGAATTTGTTGAGTGCTGATTTGCTGAGTTGTACCCACAATGATGTAGGCCCTCTTGGCTTTATAACGAGCCAATTTTAGTTAATTAAATAGTAAGGGAACATGCTCACCTCTGTGATCATCATGCAATTGCATTCCTATTGATCTCCCTAAAGGGAGAATGACTGCGATTCCAGATTTTAGTCAGGCTAATTTTAACAGGATGAGACAGAGACTGATGACAACAAAGTGGTTAAACAATCTTTGGTTGAAGCTATAGATGAGCAGAATATGTTCAATAAAGAATTTAGCTTATTACTGAATGAGGATGTATACCTGGGGGGAAAGAGCTCCACTGAGCTACACAGACAAAAGAACTCAGAAATAATTTGAAACTAAAGGAAACAGCATAAAAAAAAGGACAAAGAATAATGGCTTCTGGGAGAGATATAAGGAACAACAAAGCAAGAGAAAGATAGTTAAGAATGCAAAAACCCTTGGAAGTGTTATCAAGAATAATGCAAAGTTTTATAATTATATTGGGAAGAAACAGCAGCCAATAGTAATTTAGGCCTTTTAAAACCGGATTTGGGAAATATTGCAAATAAAAATTAGGAAATTGTGTTGAATAATTGATTTTCCCCTAGTGTAAAAGACAAACACAGAATAATATACCTGTCACTGCAAAACTAAGAATGAATCAAGGACTGAAGCCTCAGCGAGTGAATTCAAAAGAATAGTGACATCAAAGACTGAAAAATCCCTAGGAGTTGATTCTGTTGAAAGGAGATATGTAAAGAAATTGAAGGTGCAATAGCCATAAATTTTCTGAAGCACTTTCTGTTGTAGAATGAACCCTGTAGATTGAGGCGAAAAACTGCAAGTGCCTATTATTTAAGACAGATTATAGTTAGAACCCAGAAAATTATGAACCTGTTAGTTTAATTTCTGCTGTAGGTATTTTGATATTTAATGAAGGATAGACTGAGCGAGTGGTTAGAGGGGGTTAAGCCGATTAGAGATTGGGAATCAAGGCAATGTTGAAAATGTGTTGCTGGAAAAGTGCAGCAGGTCAGGCAGCATCCAAGGAGCAGGAGAATCGACGTTTCGAGCTTGAGCCCTTCTTCAGGAATGAGGAGAGTGTGCCAAGCAGGCTAAGATAAAAGTTAGGGAGGAGGGACTTAGGAGAGGGGCGTTGGAAATGCGACAGGTGGAAGGACGTTAAGGTGAGGATGATAAGGTGAGGGTGATAAGCCAGAGTGGGGGTGGGGGCGGAGAGGTCAGGAAGAAGATTGCAGGTTAGGAAGGTGGTGCTGAGTTCGAGGGATTCGACTGAGACAAGGTGGGGGGAGGGGAAAAGAGGAAACTGGAGAAATCTGAGTTCATCCCTTGTGGTTGGAGGGTTCCTAGGCGGAAGATGAGGCGCTCTTCCTCCAGCCGTCGTGTTGCTATGGTCTGGCGATGGAGGAGTCCAAGGACCTGCATGTCCTCGGTGGAGTGGGAGGGGGAGTTAAAGTGTTGAGCCACGGGGTTCCCAATGTACCAGAGAAACTATGGCACTGCTGGGTGAAGTGGTATTCTGCTTATACCACATGAATTTGTATGGGATAGATCCACATCTAAACATCATTGAATTTTTCAAAGTAGTAACTAAAGCAGTAGGCAGGGAAATCTATTGGTGTGGTTTATATGGCATTCCAGAAGGCAAAATACTGTGAGCTAAAATGGTCAACCTACTGATCTGTTTAGGAGATTGATTAGGCAGTAGAGTTCAGAAAGTAAGGATAATGGGTACTTTTTCAATTTGGAAGGCACTGATTGTTGACATCTTACAAGAGAGCATGCTGGAGCCTCAAATTATACTTATCAAAGGATGTACATCGAAGTATATGTAATTATACATTAAAGATTTGTATAACATTCGAGAGAGCCGTACATCCAACTATCCATATGACAGTGATTGGTGAATTACTAACGTGCTGTAGATGAATATTTGAACTGTCTTAATGACCATTTCTTGATCAATCCCTGCAGGCCAGAGCTGCTATATGATTTGGGAGTTGGGGTGGTGTAGAAAGACTGCTCTGTTAGACCTTTTCTATTCTTAGTCTGAGTTAGCTGCATCAAGGTTCCTACCTCATCCAGAATGACAATTGTCTGCTCCTCAGTACCGACAAACTTTTATTTATGTGATATTTTCAACATAATCCTGAACTCAGTGTGGCTGTCTGTGAGGTGCAGGCCTTTTCCTGTATCTCACGAACATGGAGCTGCTAATGTCAGTGCTACATCACCTTATACAGCATCATGTCATTAGTGTAAACATATTCTCGTTAGTCAACAGTGAGGGCCATGAGAAGTATGGAGTAATATTAACGTATCAAGTGTATGGTTTAATTAAGTGAAGTTTAATGCAATTATTTGTAAGGGCATTGATTTTGATCCAATAAATCCAAATTGTTTTTAAATAGTCATCAATCTAGAAACAGTGGAATGTCAAACTCCATACATCGTTAAAAATCACAACACCAGGTTATAGTCCAACAGGTTTAATTGGAAGCACACTAGCTTTCGGTGGTTATGATGGAGTGGCCCTCCGAAAGCTAGTGCGCTTCCAATTAAATCTGTTGGACTATACCCTGGTGTTGTGTGATTTTTAACTTTATACACCCCAGTCCAACACCGGCATCTCCAAATCATCCATACATTGTCAAAGTGTAGAGGGTGTGGGGACTGTCAGTGTTACAGTGAAGAGTCTGTCAATGTAATGGTAAGGGGTGTGAGGGTGCGTCAGTGTTACAGTGAAGGGTCTGTCAATGTAATGGTAAGGGGTGTGAGGGTGCGTCAGTGTTACAGTGAGGGGTGTGAGGGTGTGTCGCTGTCACAGTGATACAATAAAGGGTGTGTGTTGAGGTTTGGTGGCTGAGTGTGTTCATGTCAGGAACAGGAAGTAGGTCCATTTTGACTGTTCTAGCTGCTTGCTACCCAGATTAAATGTGCTGGACTTCAAGTTCACTCTCATCCACCATTTGAGGGTAGTGATGGGTTGGGGGGTTCGGGAAGGGGAAATACCAATGAGGCTCAGTGTCATCACTGAGCATTTTTATCAAAGAAAAATAATGTTGAAGATTTATAAAGGGTCAGCCAGAAGGTAATCCAGAATAAAGCACAGTAATAATTGGAAATGAACGTACTGGAGCACTTCTTTGAGATATATAAAACTTGTCAGACCTGTATAATCATACAGTGTCGAAACAGGCCATTAGGCCCAACCCAACCCCCTGAAGAGTAACCCACCCAAACCTGTTCCCCAAAGCTATTGCTCTACATTTCCTCCTGACTAATGCACCTAACCTACACAGCCCTGGACACTTTCCCATGACCAATCCAGCAAACCTGCACATCTTTGTGATTGTTGGAGGAAACCAGAGCACCCAGAGGAAACCCACGCAGTCACAGGGAGAATGTGCAAACTCTACACAGACAGTTGCTCAAGACTGGAATCGGATCCTGGTCCCCGGTGCTGTGAGGCAGCAGTGCTAACCACTGAGCCATTGGTGACTTGTCTTCAGTTGTGTGGCCCTAATCTTGGAAATTCTCTCTCGCCACCTCTCTGTCTTCCCACTTAACTTTCCTCTTTATAACACTCCTTTCATCACTTCCTTGCTCTTAGTTATCTAACATGTCTTTGCATGTGGCTCGCTTTTTCTTTTATAACACTCCCAGGAAGCACATTGCAATATTTCATTCATTAAATGTGACATATAAATAGAAGCTTGTAAAACTTTGTAAAACTTTCAGAACTTTCACCACACTTTTGATCAAGCCTTTCCCAGTCACACTCAACTTCCTTGTCTTCAACCAGACGTCCAGTTTGCTATCATTTTGAAACTCCTTACGTTGTTTCCTATGTTAAAAGGTACATGGTATATGAATGAAAGTTGTTTCTTTCCCTGAATGAGTGAGTGAGGTGGCAATAGCAGCCTTGAGCTGTACACCACAAGATGGTGCTGTGCACATGATTAAACCAAGCACAGGGAAGCGAAAGCAGGAGAGATGAGAAGGAACAATGGTTCTCTGTGGATTGAGATTCAATGATGTGCAAACAGTGGTGATAATGAGCTGGCCAGTGGGCCCCTGTGACTTTGGAATCCATTAGACGGCACTCCCCCTTGTAGTCGCTGGAAGCGTGTGCTCTGTCTGAAGGAAACTGACAGACTGAGTTAGATGGCATTACTCAAGCTAACAGCAGGCAAGTTAACATTGGGTTTGAGGAAGGGACAAATCCACGTGGAGATCCTGCTCCAAATTTACTCTCTAGTATTGGACTGTGCGCAGGTCAGATCCGATTTCCCCAGACCCACCACTGTCAGGCAGTTGTCCACAGGATCAGTGTGAAACCAACTTTCTCAGCTTTTTCACCAGATTCCCAGACCCTGCCTCCTCCTTCACAACATCTGAAAATACTTCCAAATAAACCTGCCATTGTGGGATTTTTTTAACAGCACATGAAAAGCCATTGCTGAGTTGGAGCCGTCTGCAGTGTTTCAGTCTGAATATTGACTCTCCTCTGATTACAAAGCAGTATTTGGGGCACTGTGACTGTGTTGGCCGCCTGCCCAGCTCTGAAAACAATATGTCAACTTTGTATCCAGAATTAAAAATCACACAACACCAGGTTATAGTCCAACAGGTTTAATTGGAAGCACTAGCTTTCGGAGCGACACTCCTTCATCAGGTGATAGTGACTTTCAGGAGCATCGCTCCGAAAGCTAGTGTGCTTCCAATTAAACCTGTTGGACTATAACCTGGTGTTGTGTGATTTTTAACTTTGTACACCCCAGTCCAACACCGGCATCTCCAAATCATGCATCCAGAAGTTTGCTTTCAGTCTCTTTGTCGTCCTTTGCCCCTTTCCCCTTGCCCCAGAGTCGATTAGACTGGATGAAGTGTAGGTAACTGAAAGTGACTAAGTTTCCTAATTGGAGAAAGTGAGGACCTGCAGATGCTGGAGATCAGAGTCAAGAATGTGGTGCTGGAAAAGCACAGCAATCAGGCAACGTCCGAGGAGCAGGAAAATCGACATTTTGGACATAAGCCCTTCATCAGGAATGACACTGTATTAGACTGAGGTGGTGTGAGTTCTCTTACCTTGGCTGGCAATGATATTGGACGCTCCCCTCTACCGCAAGCTATCCACTGTTGAGAAGGTAGAGATCACCTCCTCCCATTCGCCCACGACTGCTTTTCTGAAGTGTTTGTCCCTCTCTGTATTGAAGCGAGGATATCCTGTGCCTTACTCCCTTACAAATCTCTCTGGTTCTACAGGGGACAGCTGACCTCTGCTGCAGCAGATCTACACAGAACACTGAATAGTACAGCACAATACAGGCCCTTTGGCCCATGATGTTGTGCCAAGCATTTACCTTAATCTCAGATCAACCTCACCTATGCACCCCTCAATTTACTGCCGTCCATGTGCTTGTCCAGCAGTTGCCTCCTTGCAGTAATTATTCATCAGTCTGCAAGTTGCTGTTTGATCTTTGAATCAAAAGGCTAGGCATTGAGAAAAATAAAGAGTGTTTAAACAATTTTCTTTCTTGGTCATTTGTAACTTTGGGTGTCACTGGCAAGGTCAATGTTTATTGTTCATCACTAACTGCCCAGAGGAAGGTGAAGGTGAGTCACCTTACTCGATGTGCTGCTGTCTCTGGGGTGTGCGGCCACCCATGTGCTGCTAGGGAAGGAGCTGGAAGATTTTGACCCAGAAACAGCAAAGGAATGGCAAGGCAGGTATCCTAGTCTCTGGCTTGGAGGCTCCTTCTCCCATGCACCTGCCCTTGTCCTTATAGGTTGTAGCAGTCACAGTCTGGGCATGTTCGCAGAGTTCAAGAGTTATTGCACAAACCAATAACTAACTGCTGGCGCTGGAAGGAGGGGTGTTTGAAGGTGGAGGATGGGGTACTGTTTTGGCCTAGACGACTCATCCACGTAAGTGAAGAATATAATTTCTCTCTCTCTTTCTCTCCCACATGTCTCTGTCTCTCACACACACACATCTCTCTAGCTCTCTGTTTCTCTCATGTCTTTCTCTGTGTCTCTGTCTCACGTGGAGCGTCGGAGGCTGAGGGGTGATCTTATAGAGGTTTACAAAAATTATGAGGGGTATGGATAGCATAAATAGGCAAAGTCTTTTCCCTGGGGTTGGGGAGTCTCGTTCATTCCCAATGTATAGAAATCATTAGACCAGACTGTTCCACAGGTAATTGAGGTGGGTAACCTCACAACCTTTTAAGAATAAAGTACTTAGAGTCCCAACTCATCCATGCTATCCAAGTTTACTGCATGTTTGACTCACATCCCTCTAAACCTTTCCTCGCCATGTTTCCATCTTTTAAATGTTGGAATTGTAATAAGGTCACCCCTCAATATCCTATGCTCCAAAGAAGAATGTCCCAACCATTCCAGCCTTTCCTTATAATTTAAACCTTTCAGTCTTGGTAACATCCTTGTTAATCTTTTTTGAACCCTTTCCAGTTTAATACCATGATTTGGAGATGCCGATGTTGGACTGGGGTGTGCAAAGTTAAAAATCACACTATAACCTGGTGTTGTGTGATTTTTAACAGTTTAATACCATCCTTCATAACATTCCAAGGCTGTAGACCGTGCAAGAAAGTGGGACAAGTGCAGATATTGGTATATGTTTGCCAGTTACAGGCTTAGAGGGCATAAGCTGAAAATGTGTTGCTGGAAAAGCGCAGCAGGTCAGGCAGCATCCAAGGAGCAGGAGATTCAACATTTCGGGCATGAGCCCTTCTTCAGGAAGGGCTCATGCCCGAAACGTCGATTCTCCTGCTCCTTAGATGCTGCCTGACCTGCTGCGCTTTTCTAGCAACACATTTTCAGCTCTGATATCCAGCATCTGCAGTCCTCCTTTTCTCTTAGAAGGTATAAGGGCTTTCTGTACCATACATTTCTATGGTGCATTCATATGCACTGCACAGCACCCTGGTCAGAAAATTACTTCCTCTTTCAGGCAGAATTTCAATTAACTAAGCACCCAACCCATCCGCACGATTCTCAATTTATATAAAACTCCTGATGCAGAGAACAATATTGACCAATTGATCCAGGTCTGAAACCCAACTCATTAAAAGGGATCAGGCTGCTGCCAGTTTTAAACGTTTGTGTAAATGGTGTTATTAAGTGTTTTCTATTCAATTTAGTTTAATGAATGAGTGCCTCCACAGGCAGTGGGAAGTAATCTGTAAATTGTCTCTTTCTATCTGTTGTTGATGGATATCTCGATTTTAAGCATGTCTTCTTGAAAAGCCGGTTATAAATCTCTCACAGTTAAAGAGTGTAGATACTTATCTGCTGGTTACGTGGAAGTGCCCACCTTGGCCTGGTTGGTGCCAAGGTCATGAGAACCTTGATGTTTGGCTCAATTTGGAGTCGGTGACCCAGAAGGGACAGTTTGTGAGACAGCAATTGTGATCTTCGTGAGGGAGGTTTCTTACCTCTTTAATATCCTCACCCCAGTGTACCAGTGGGCCTGTTACCGGTGGGTCAGTTACCAGTGAGTCAGTTACCAGTAGGTCAGTTACCGGTGGGCCAGTTACCAGTGGGCCTGTTACCGGTGGGTCAGTTACCAGTGGGCCAGTTACCGGTGGGTCAGTTACCAGTGGGTCAGTTACCAGTGAGTAAGTTACCAGTGGGCCAGTTACCAGTGGGTCAGTTACCAATGGGCCAGTTACCAATAGGCCAGTTACCGGTGGGTCAGTTACCAGTGGGCCTGTTACCGGTGGGCCTGTTACCAGTGGGCCTGTTACCAGTGGGTCAGTTACTGATGGGCCAGTTACCGGTGGGTCAGTTACCAGTGGTCCTGTTACCAGTGGGCCAGTTACCAGTGGGTCAGTTACCGGTGGGTCAGTTACCAGTGGGCCTGTTACCAGTGGGCCAGTTACCGGTGGGTCAGTTACCGGTGGGCCAGTTACCGGTGGGTCAGTTACCAATGGGCCAGTTACCGGTGGGCCAGTTACCGGTGGGCCAGTTACCAATGGGCCAGTTACCAGTGAGTCAGTTACCGGTGGGCCAGTTACCGGTGGGTCAGTTACCGGTGGGCCAGTTACCAATGGGCCAGTTACCGGTGGGCCAGTTACCGGTGGGTCAGTTACCGGTGGGTCAGTTACCGGTGGGTCAGTTACCGGTGGGCCTGTTACCAGTGGGTCAGTTACCGATGGGCCAGTTACCGGTGGGTCAGTTACCGGTGGGCCAGTTACCAATGGGCCAATTACCGGTGAGTCAGTTACCAGTGGGCCAGTTACCGGTGGGTCAGTTACCGGTGAGTCAGTTACCGGTGGGCCTGTTACCAGTGGGTCAGTTACTGATGGGTCAGTTACCGGTGGGCCAGTTACCGGTGGGTCAGTTACCGGTGGGCCAGTTACCAATGGGTCAGTTACCGGTGGGTCAGTTACCGGTGGGCCAGTTACCGGTGGACCAGTTACCGGTGGGTCAGTTAGCGGTGAGTCAGTTACCGGTGGGCCAGTTACCGGTGGGCCAGTTACCGGTGGACCAGTTACCGGTGGGTCAGTTACCAGTGGGTCAGTTACCGGTGGGTCAGTTACCGGTGGGCCAGTTACCAATGGATCAGTTACCGGTGGGCCAGTTACCGGTGGGCCAGTTACCGGTGGACCATTTACCGGTGGGTCAGTTACCGGTGGACCAGTTACAGGTGGGCCAGTTACCGGTGGACCAGTTACCGGTGGGTCAGTTACCGGTGGGCCAGTTACCGGTGGACCAGTTACCGGTGGGTCAGTTACCGGTGGGTCAGTTACCAATGGGCCAGTTACCGGTGGGTCAGTTACCGGTGTGCCAGTTACCGGTGGGTCCAGTTACCGGTGGGCCAGTTACCAGTGGGTCCAGTTACCGGTGAGTCAGTTACCGGTGGGCCTGTTACCGGTGGGTCAGTTACCGATGGGCCAGTTACTGGTGGGTCAGTTACCGGTGGGCCAGTTACCGGTGGGTCAGTTACCGGTGAGTCAGTTACCGGTGGGCCTGTTACCAGTGGGTCAGTTACTGATGGGTCAGTTACCGGTGGGCCAGTTACCGGTGGGCCAGTTACCGGTGGGTCAGTTACCGGTGGGCCAGTTACCAATGGGCCAGTTACCGGTGGGTCAGTTACCGGTGGGCCAGTTACCGGTGGACCAGTTACCGGTGGGTCAGTTACCGGTGAGTCAGTTACCGGTGGGCCAGTTACCGGTGGGCCAGTTACCGGTGGACCAGTTACCGGTGGGTCAGTTACCAGTGGGTCAGTTACCAATGGGCCAGTTACCGGTGGGCCAGTTACCGGTGGACCAGTTACCGGTGGGTCAGTTACCGGTGAGCCAGTTACCGGTGGACCAGTTACCGGTGGGCCAGTTACCAATGGGTCAGTTACCGGTGGGTCAGTTACCGGTGGGCCAGTTACCGGTGGACCATTTACCGGTGGGTCAGTTACCGGTGGACCAGTTACAGGTGGGCCAGTTACCGGTGGACCAGTTACCGGTGGGTCAGTTACCGGTGGGCCAGTTACCGGTGGACCAGTTACCGGTGGGTCAGTTACCGGTGGGTCAGTTACCAATGGGCCAGTTACCGGTGGGTCAGTTGCCGGTGTGCCAGTTACCGGTGGGTCCAGTTACCGGTGGGCCAGTTACCAGTGGGTCCAGTTACCGGTGAGTCAGTTACCGGTGGGCCTGTTACCGGTGGGCCAGTTACTGGTGGGCCAGTTACCAATGGACCAGAAGGCCATAACTACAACCAGAATGTATCCCATAGAAGGGTTTTCCTTTCACATTAATGGTCTGCACGGCAACTATGGCCACACTTATTTTGAAGTTTGAACTTCTATAACTCTTCAGAGGGCGCCTGCATCCTGAGATACCATGATGTATGAATATTCTTCAAGAAAGGCAATTTCCTTCTGTTACATATTTGGCCAACATGTGACTGGAGTTCACATGTGGTGTTGGCTTCCAATTTTCTATCCCTTGGTCGCAAAAACAATGGCTACTGGAAAGGTGCAAGTTGCCCTAGTACTGCTCCTCCTACCTTCCTGTCTATCAGCTCAAGCCACAATGGGCTTGGAATAAATTCCATCCATTAGTATCAGTTCTCAACTAGATTGGCTGCTACAGTTTCTAATTCAATGTCTAGGATAAACATCTCCTGGTTTCCTCGATCTCCCTTGGGGTTCTTTTCCCCATGAATGCAAAGCCATGCTGTTCCATTTGTGCATCACAGATTAATGCAGCACAAGGAAAGGCCATTCAGCCCATCTAATGACAGCACTTTCACCCACTTAAGAGAAATCAATCAACATCGTGGGGAAAATTGAACCATATAATTAGCCACACAATTACCGTGACTGCAAAGAGCTGGTCAGGGTCTCTGGATTATACAGTGAGTAATTCCCCTCCTGACTCCCCAAAGCCTGTCCACCATCTACAAGGGTTGAAAAATGTGGTGCTGGAAAAACACAGCAGGCCAGGCAGCATCCGAGGAGCAGGAGAATTGACGTTTCGGGCATAAGCCCTTTTTCAGGAAGGGCTTATGCCCGAAACGTCGATTCTCCTGCTCCTCGGATACTGCCTGGCCTGCTGTGTTTTTCCAGCACCACATTTTTCAACTCTGGTACTCCAGCATCTGCAGTCCTCACTTCCACCATCTCCAAGGCACAAGTCAGGAGTGTGAAGGAATCTTCCCCATTTGCCTGGATGGGTAATTCTCCAACAAGAAACAATACCAGCTAGGACGTGATTGGCACTGTCTTGACAAATATTCACTCCCTCCACCACCAATGCTCAGTAGCAGCAGTAAGTATCAACAGTAGAAATTCACCAAGACCTTCCAAACCTGTGCCCTTTCCCTCTAAGAAGGACAAAGGCAGCAGATACATGTGACCACCACTACCTGTAAGATGCACCTCCAAACCACGCACAATGCACCCATGGGAATATTATCACTCTTCTTTCAGTGTCACTGAGTCAAAATTCTGTACCTCCGTCCCTAACAGCATTGTGAGTGTCCCTACCCCCAAGGACTGCAGCTTCTCAAGGATAACTGGGAAGGGGGAGTAAATGGTGGTCCAGCCAGCAATGCTGACATACCAGTTAGTCATAGAGTCATAGAGATGTACAGCATGGAAACAGACCCTTCGGTCCAACTTGTCCATGCCAACCAGGTATCCCAACCCAATCTTGTCCCATTTGTCAGCATTTGGCCCATACCCCTCTAAACCCTTCCTTTTATATACCCATCCAGATGCCTTTTAAATGTTGTAATTGTATCAATCTCCACCACTTCCTCTGGCAGCTCATTCCATACACGTACCACCCTCCACGTGAAAAAGTTACCCCTCAGGTCCCTTCTGTACCTTTCCCCTCTCACCCTAAACCTATGCCCTCTAGTCTGGACTCCCCCACCCCAGGGAAAAGACCTTGTCTATTTACCCTATCCATGCCCCTCATGATTTTATAAACCTCGATAAAGTCACCCCTCAGCCTCCAATGCTCCAGGGAAAACAGCCCGAGCCTACTCAACCTGTCCCTATAGCTCAAATCCTCCAACACACACACACACACACACACACACATGAACACAGACTCACATGAGTTAAATACATGGTTTTGCGCACACACACACACACTGCACCGAGAAACACATGCATAGATTTTGTCAATTTCCATCAATCTGTTTTGGATCTTACTACAAGGTTATTGTCATAGACAAATCAAAGATTATTTAAACCTTGCCATAAAAAGATACTCAAGTTATCATCCTTTTAATGATTAATTTATTACTACTTCCAGTGTCAGGTGGAGCAATCAGGAGACAGCATGCATTCATGACTCTCACCAAATGTTGATCGAAACCGTTGTATTAGTTTCCTGTCCGCAGTGATAGTGCTCAGGGACTTGTTACAAATGCTTTCTATCAGCCACAAATACTGCACTCTTTCACGACATGTCGTATCCCTTCTTGCTGTCAGCTGTCAGAGGCCTGCATCTAGGAAGCTGATGCACAAATGGATGTTGTCTCCTTTTAAAACTCCTGCATGCATCGTGACTATCATTAGCAAGGCCAGAGGTGGTTGTTCATCCATAATTAGACTTGCAGAAACCATTTGACACATCAAAGGTTACAAAAACTCAGGGTGCGTGGTGTATGGGATAAGATTTTAGCATGGATAGAAATTGCCTAGCCACCCGGAAACAGAGTTTAGACATAAAGGAGTCTATGTCGGGCTGGCAAGACATAACAAGTGAAGAGTCTCAGGGACCAGTGCTATAACCTCAGCTATTTCCAGTCTGTGTCAATACCTGGGATGAAAGCACTTATTAGATAGTCGTGGAATTTGCTGATGGCAGATAGTTAGGAAAACTAGGATAAGTAGGAAGGGAAGTGATCTAGAAGACATAATAAGTCTGAAAAGGGACATGCATAGTCACAGTGACTGGGCAAAAATGTGCCTGGTGGAGTGCAATGTGGGAAAATGTGAACTTGCTGATTCTGGCAGGAAGAATAGCAATTCAGGGTGAAGTAAATGATGCAGAGGTAGGGATGGGTAACAGATGCTGGTCTTGCCAGTGAAGGCCACACCCCATGAAAGAATAAAGAGAAGCTGTATAGAATTTTAGTTAGGCCACATTTTGAAATATTGTGTTCAGTTCCAGTGCCCACGCTATCGGAATGATATGGAAGGTTTGGTGAGGGTGCTGTCGAATGCTAGAGGGCACAGGTTTAAGGGAGATTTGCAAGGGAAGTATTTTTTTTACGCACAGGGTGGTGGATGTCTAGAACAGGCTGCCTGGAAAGGTGTTAGAAGCAGATACAATAGCTATATTTAAGAGTTATTTAGACATCCACATGATCAGACAGGGAATAAAAAGATACAGACCATGTGCAGGCAAATGGGATTAGTTTAGAATGGCATCATGTTGGGCACAGATCTGTGGGCCAAAGGGCCTGTTGTGTATTATTTTATGATTTAAAAGCAGCATACTATTTCAATGGAGAGAGATTACATAATTTGGATATACAGAGGAATCTCGGTATCCTGGTAAAAATCACAAAATGTGAGTCTGCAGGTGCAGGAAGTGATTAGAAAAGCAAATGGAATATTGCTGTTTATTGTATTGGTTTTGGAATATAAAATTAGGAATCGTTTACAACTGTGTGACATTGGTGAGGCCACTTATAGACTATTGTGTACACTCTTCATTCTCAAACTGAGAGAAGAACATAATTGCGTTCGAAGCAGCTCAGAGATTTACTCAATTGACAGCCCCATTTTGTTCCAGGTGTATATTGGAAAGCTGGCCTGTATCCATTAGAGCTCAGAAAAATTAGAAGTGATCTTATTGAAGAATATCCGGAGAGGATTTGACAAGGGGCAAGGCTGAAAGGATGTTTCCTCTTGTGGAAAAGACTGGCCACAGGGCTCTCCAATTGAAGACAGAGATGAGGAGAATTGCTGTCTCTCAGAAGATCATGACATTCTTCCCGAGAGAATAGGTGGATTGGGGCTATTGAATAGTTTTAAGGCAGAAATAGATAGACTGACAAAGTGAGGTGTTACACAGGAAAGTGCAGTTGACACCACAGTCAGATGTGCCAGAGCAGGCACAATGGTCAGTGATCTATTCCTGCCCCAACTTGGGGATGTTGTAATTGCCCCAGAGAAGGTTATGCTGAAGCACACGTACACTGCTGCAGCTGTCTGGGAGGGAGTACCAAGATTTTGACAGGACTATCTGGGAGGGAGTTCCAGGATTTTAGAGAAGGATTCCTAACCCATGATGCTGTGTAACTCGGAGGTAAACTTATCGGTGGTGGTGTTCCCTAGTATCTTCCACTCCCTCCTCTCATTTATCTCTCCACCCTTCAGGCTATCTGCCTGTATTCCTGATGAAGGGCTTTTGCCCAAAACATCGATTTTCCTGCTCCTCGGTTGCTGCCTGAACTGCTGTGTTTTTCCAGCACCACTCTAATCTAGACTCTGGTTTCCAGCATCTGCAGTCATTGTTTTTACCGAGTATCTTCCACCCTTCTCCTTCTAAATGTCAGGAGTTTGGAAAGTGCTGTCGAAGAAGCCTTTGTGCGTTGCTTCAGTGCATCTTATAGATGTCATACACCACGGTAGTGGTGCCTGTGCTGTGGGGGAGTGAATGCTTAAAGCAGTGGGTCAGGTGCCAGTCAAGTGGCCTGCTTTGTTCAGAATGATGCCAAGCTTCTTGAATGTTGTTGGAGCTGCACCCATCCGGGCAAGAGGAGAGTATTCCATCACACACCATGAGCTTTGTAAATGGTGGAATAGGTTTTGGGGAGACAGAAGGTGTTCTTGTCACCATCTTACATATAGCCTGTTTAGTTCAGTTTCTGGTCAGGAATGATCTCAGGGTGTTGATTTGGTTATTGCTTGCATGGGGATTACTTTGGTTTGCCACATATCAGCATGAGGCTAAATGTTTCCAGGACTTGTCTCGAGTGTGTGAGGAATGTGAATGGTGCTGAACACTGTGAGCATCTCCACTACTGACATCCCACTGGGGGGAGGGTCATTGATGAAGCAGTTGAGGATGGTTATTCCTAGGATGCTCATGTGAGGAACCCCTTCAGCAATGTCCTAGAGCTAAGATAATTAGTCACTGGCAACCATAAAATATAGGAGCAGAATTTGGCCATTCGCCCCATCGAGTCAGCTCCACCATTCAATCATGGTTGATATATTTCTGAACTCCATTCTTCTGACTTCTCCCTGTAATCCTCGATCCCCTTACTAATCAAGAACCTAACTATCTCGGTCTTAAATACACTCAGTGTCTTGGTTTCCACAGCTCTCTGCAGCAACGAGTTACACAGATTCACCATCTCTGACCAAAGAAATTCCTTCTCATTGCAGTTCTAAAGGGTCATCCCTTCACTCTGAAGTGGTGCCCTCAGGTCCTAGTCTCTTCCACCAGGGGAATAGTCTTCATTTCCAGTCGATCTAGGCCTTGCAGTATTCTATATGTTTCAATGAGATCCCCCTCATCCTTCTAAACTTCATTGAATATAGACCCAGAGTCCTCAACCTCATTTTGACAAGCCTTTCATCCCTGGGAACATTCTTGTAAACTTTCTCTGGACCCTCTCCAAGGCCAGCACATCCTTCCTTAGGCATGGGTCCCAAAACTGCTCTCAATATTCTAAATGCAGTCAGACCAGAGGTTATACAGTCTTGGCATTACATCTCTACTCTTGTATTCTAGCAATTTAACATTGCATTTGCCTTTCTAACTGCCAACTGAACCTTCATGATAACCTTAAGAGAATCTTGAACTAGGACTCCAAGACTCTTTGTGCTTCAGACTTCCAAAGCTTTTCCTCATTTAGAAAATAGTCCACACCTCTAATCTCTGGATTAGTGGTGCTGGAAGAGCACAGCAGTTCAGGCAGCATCCGAGGAGCAGTAAAATCGACGTTTCGGGCAAAAGCCCTTCATCAGGAATACAGGCAGAGAGCCTGAAGCGTGGAGAGATAAGCGAGAGGAGGGTGGGGATGGGGAGAAAGTAGCATAGAGTACAATAGGTGAGTGAGGGAGGGGATGAAGGTGATAGGTCAGGGAGGAGGGTGGAGTGGATAGGTAGAAAAGAAGATAGGCAGGTAGGATAAGTCATGGGGACAGTGCTGAGCTAGAAGTTTGGAACTAGGGTGAGGTGGGGGAAGGGGAAATGAGGAAACTGTTGAAGTCCACATTGATGCCCCAGGGTTGAAGTGTTCCGAGGCGGAAGATGAGGCGTTCTTCCTCCAGGTGTCTGGTGGTGAGGGAGCGGCGGTGAAGGAGGCCCAGGGCATCCATGTCCTCGGCAGGGTGGGAGGGGGAATTGAAATGTTGGGCCACAGGGCGGTGTGGTTGATTGGTGCGGGTATCTCGGAGATGTTCCCTAAAGCGCTCTGCTCGGAGGAGTCCAGTCTCCCAAATGTAGAGGAGACCGCATTGGGAGCAACGGATACAATAAACGATATTAGGTAAAACTTTGGATGTGGAAGGCTCCTTTAGAGCCTTGGATGGAGGTGAGGGAGGAGGTGTGGGCACCGGTTTTGCAATTCCTGCAGTGGCAGGGGAAGGTGCCAGGATGGGAAGGTGGGTTGAAGGGGGGGGGGGGCGTGGACCTGACCAGGTGGTCACGGAGGGAACAGACTTTGCGGAAGGTGGAAAGGGGTGGGGAGGGAAATATATCCCTGGTGATGGGGTCTTCATCAAGTGGATTCAAGTGATCCTGATGCAGGCCCATTGGGGATCTGCAACTATGTCAGTGTTAGAGGGATGTTGGTGTGTGGTATGATCCCTGATACTTGAGGCATGTCCTTGGTTGAGATGGTTGACTAATGGTTGGTGGGAGTTTGAGATAGAATGAGAAGATGGCTATACTGTCAATTAAGATTACCATGATGGGCCAAAGGGCATCTCCCATACTCTGATTCTATGATTAATGGATTGGAACAAAGCATTTCTGCTTCTTCAGATGCACAAAAAATGCTGCATAAGCACTTATCCTTTTCATCTTTCCCTCCCTTCAGCTGCCAGGTTTCATGTTGTATCTGGATAATAAGTCAAAGCCTGAAATTTAAATGGCCGCATATCCTCCTGAGAGAAAGTTAGTTGCCTCCGACCTGCCCTCCCATCCTGCCCTGCCTTTGTTGAACTCTGAAGGGACTGGAGCTTTGAAATTTTCCAAAATATTGATGGCATTTCATACTGTGTTGTTGTTAAATTTCTCTCCATGTTATCTCTGGGAGTGAAGGGAAGAGCATTGGGAATTATAGAACATTACAGCACAGTACAGGCCCTTTGGCCCTCGATGTTGCGCCGACCTGTGGAACCAATCTGAAGCCCATCTAACCTACACTATTCCATTCTTGTCCATATGCCTATCCAATGACCACTTAAATGCCCGTAAAGTTGGCGAGTCTACAACTGATGCAGGCAGCGCGTTCACACCCCTACTACTCTCTGAGTAAAGAAACTGCCTTTAACATCTGTCCTATATCTACCACCCCTCAATTTAAAGCTATTTCCCCCTATGCTAGCCATCATCATCCAAGGAAAATGGCTCTCGCTGTCCACCCTAGCTAACCCTATGATTATCATATATGTCTCAATTAAGTCACCTTTCAACCTTCTTCTCTCGAACAAAAACAGTCCCTCAACCTTTCCTCGTAAGAATGTCCCTCCATACCGGTAATATCCTAGTAAATCTCCTCTGAATCCTTTCCAAAACTTCCATGACTTTCGTGTAATGCGGCGACCAGAACTGCTCGCAATACTCCAAGTGCAGTCACACCAGAGTTTTGTACAGCTGCGGCATGATCTCATGGTTCCGAAACTCCACCAATAAAATCTAACACACCATATGCCTTCTTAACAGCCCTATCAATTTTGGTAATTTTGAGGGATCTATGCACATGGACACCGAGATCTCTGCGCTCATCTACACTACCAGAATCTTACCATTCGCCCAGTACTCTGCATTCCTGTTACTCCTTCCAAAGTGAATCACCTCACACTTTTCTGCAGTAAACTCCATTTGCCACCTCTCAGCCCAGCTCTGCAGCTTATCTATGTCCCTCTGTAATTTAGAACACCTTTCGGCATTATCCACGACTGTACTGACCTTAGTGTCATCTGCAAATTTACTAATCCATCCTTCTACGCCCACATCCAAATCATTTATAAAAATGACAAACAACAGTGGACCCAAAATAGATCCTTGCTGTACACCATTAGTATCTGAACTCCTGGATGAACATTTCCCATCGACCACCACCCTCTGTCTTCGTATAGCTAGCCAATTTCTGATCCGAGCTGCTAAATCACCCTCAATCCCACGCCTCCGTATTTTGTGCAATAGTCTACCATGGAGAACCTTATCAAACACCTTACTGACATCTATATACACCACATCAACGGCTTTATCCTCATCCACCTGTTTGGTCACCTTCTCAAAGAACTCAATAAGGTTTGTGAGGCAGGAACTATTCTTCACAAACCCGTATTGCTATCCCTTCTCAACGTGTTCCTATCAAGATGGTTATGAATCTTATCTCTTTTAACCTTTTCTAACACTTTACCCATATCCAAAGTAAAGCTCACTGGTCTATAATTACCAACAGTATCTCTACTCCCCTTCTTGACCAAGGGAACAACATTTGCTATTCTCTAGTCTCTGGCACTAGTCCTGTAGACAATGATGACATCAAGTTCAAAACCAAAGGCTCTGCAATCTCCTCCGTGACTTCCCAGAGAATCCTAGGATAAATCCACCCAGCCCAGGGGACTTAGCTATTTTCAAACTTTCCAGAATTTCTAACACCTCCTCCTTGTGAACCTCAATCCCATCTAGTCTAGTAGCCTGTGTCTCAGTATTCTCCTCGATAATATTATTTTTTTTATTAAAACAATTATATTTTTAACTTGTCCTGTTTTTGTCCAGGCTAGATGTGGGATGAATGTTCCCAATATTGGGGAACTCCAGAACTAGGGGTCACAGTCTAAGAGTGAGGGGTAAGCTATTCTGGACTGGGATGAGGATGAATGTCTTCACTCAGAGTTGTAAATTTGTGGAATTCTCTCCCACAGGAAGGTAATGCAGCCAGTTCATTAAATATATTCAAGAGGGAGCTGGACTTTGCAGCTAAAGAGATCAAGGGGCATGAAGAGAAAGCGGGAATGGGATTCTCAGGTTGCATGGTCAGCCATGATCATAGTTAATGGTGGAGTAGGCTGGAAGGGCCGAATGGCCTACTCCAGCAGCTATTTTCTAAGTTTCATCTTTCAAGGCATCTGACCTTCTCAGGCATGTGATTTTCACCTTGGATTGAAATATTTGACCATTTAATTGTGCCCCTTGGCTTTTTCCGGGTATCTCCTCCTGCTTTTAACTGCCTCAGAGATATTATCCAGGAAATGGCAAGACACGTACCAACTGACTTCAAGAACAACATACCATTAAGCATAGAGAGAGGTCTGGAAGGATTGCTCCTGAACAATCAATCCTCAGTTTGGCAGTGCCTAGAACATGCTTTCTTTACTTAGCAACCTCCAGTTTCTATGGTAACGCTGCTTTGAGTTTTGCACTCCAGAAGCTATCTTTTTCCTTGGAAAAAAAAACAAAAAGTCTGACCAAATGGTTAATTGGCTTCACGGAGAAATGTTAGTAATGAGGCTGTTCCTTAAAAACAGACTGTTTTACACACACACACACACATCTGTTTTAGCCTCTGGGATAATGGGGGAGCAGTGAATTTGAGATCCAATTGTAGACGCGTGTCTAAAGTCCACTGGGATAAGGGGATGCTGTCTCTGTTTATAACTTGTTGCTAGGACACAAGAAGTTGGGATAATGGTGGTTTCGGGAAGGATTATATTCAGAGCTGCTGGACTTGGTGCGTGTGAGATTCTGTCAGCACCTCTGTGCAAACCACTCGATGGCAGGAATTTGTGACATGGGAGAGACAAAAAAACTGCAGATGCTGGAATCCAAAACAGACACCCGAAACGTCAACTTCTGCACCTCCTGGTGCTGCCTGGCTGGCTGTGTTCTTCCAGCCTCCTACATTTGTGACTTGAGACCCAGGTGTGTTTCACACTCATTTCCCACCTGCCCACAGCAGTTGGCCTGAACAGGAGGCTTTTGTGAGCATCCTTTGAGGATGTACCTGCAGTGACTGGCAGGGGCAGCCATATTGTCCATCTCTGGGTTATCTGATACAAAATACTGATGAGGTTTTGTTTTGGTCTCTGCCCTGCACTGATCTCCACCAGTTACTGAGGGGATGTTGTGACTGGAACCGACTGACTGTGAGATCCTTGATTGGGATTGACAACCTCGGCTGATCAGGGAATTCTGGGCTGTCAAATATAAACAGGAAATTTAGAACCTCCTCACTTCAGGGGACTGACCCTGAGCTGGCTGGCCACAGCTGGTGTACTGAGCATGTGTCAATAAAGGTTGACATGGTGACGGGATTTCGGCCTCTGTGCAGATACATCAGGCATCATACAGTAGGAAGAAGAATGACTGTTCTTTGATTGATTCATAGAATGTGCTAGGCCAGCACTAATTGCCTGGATTGCTGTTGGTCTGGAGTCATATGTGGGTCAGACCAAGTAAGGATGACAAATTTCCTTCTCTAAAGGGCACTTGGATTTTTATGACAATAATTACGTGGTTTCTAGTTGGCTACCTCTCTAATTCCAATTTTTAAAATGTTTCACCACATGGTATCTTGGAATGTGAGCCCATGCTATGAGTGTGGGATATGGATTATTAGGCCCCTGACTTCCCTTCCTACCTGTTTTACTTGTAGTTATTGTGTGTGAATCGGTCGCGAATGTTAGTTGGAGAAGTAGATGTTTGGGTGATATTCCAGCATGTTAGAGTTGTAATGGATCAGTTTTTTTTTAAAAAATCAGCTTTTAAATGTGTTCTGAAATGATCAAATACTGTACTACACAAGCCATGCATAATGAAGAACATTAGAGTGCTTCTCTGTTACATTGATATCACTGGAAGGATTTAAATTGCCACATCATTTGACAGTAAGCCATACAGAACAAAAGGTCTCCGTTCCAACCCTTGAGCTGAATTGAGTTGGAGAATCGCAGAATTATACAGTACAGAAGAGGACCATTGGCCAATTGAGTCTACACTGAAGGAAACCCGCTAAATCTACACTAGCCACATTCTCCAGCACTTGGCCCATTTATGACATCTCAAGTACTTTTTAGAGGTTGTAAGGTTTCCCACCTCAACTACCCTCCCAGGGAGGGCATTCCAGACCTCCACCACCCTCTGGGTATTTCCTCAAATTCCTTGTAAATTTCCTGTCCTTCACCTTCAAATTTGTTGTTAAGAGAAACAGCTGCTTCCTATCCATCCTGTCCACGCCCCTCATAATTTTAAACATTTCTATCAAGTCCACCCCGTCAACATTCTCTGCTGTAAAGAAAACAACCCAAGCTTATCCAGAATCTCTTCATCGCTAAAGTGCTCCATTCCTTGTAACATTCTAGTGAATCTCCTCTGCACCCCCTCCAGTACAATCACATCCTTTCCAGAGTGTGGTGACCAGAACTGTACACAGTACTCCAGCTATGGCCTGATCAGAGTCCTGTACAGTCCCACGTGATCTCCCTGCTCTTAAAATCTATGCTACCACTGTAAGAGCAAACATTGCATGTGTCTTCTTATAAATATATTAACCTTTCCTGCCAACTTTGAGAATCTGTGGACAACCACCCCAAGGTCTCTCTGTTCCTCTGAGCTTCCTAGTGTCCTGCCATTCACTCAGCACTCCCTTGTCCTGTTCCTTCTTCCAAAGTGCATCACCTCACATTTTCAGGGATAAATTCCATCTGCCACTAATCTGTCCATCTGACCAACCGATCTATGTCCTCCTGTAATCCAAGGCCTTCTTTCTCACTTCCACCCGGCCATTCCTCACATCATCCACAAATGTACTTATCACTATCCCTCCACATTCTCATCTGTATTATTTCTATGTATCACAAACAATAAGGGGCCCTGCAGTGATCCCTGTCGTACAGTTGTGCACACTGGGCTGCAGTCACACAAACAGCCTTCTACCACCACCCTCTGTCTCTTGTCACTATTTTGGATCTATCTTTCCAGTTTACCTGGATCCCAGGAGCTTTTATCTCACATGTGGAACTTTGTCAAAGGTTTTTCTGAAATCCATATAAACTCCATCAACTGCACTACCCACATCTTCACACCTGGTCATCTCCTTGACAAAAAAAATCAACCAAATTCATGAGGGCATGACCTCCCTCTGACAAAGCCACACTGACTCTCCCTGATTAAACCTTGCATCTCCAAGTGGAGATTCATTTTCTCCTTCAGAGTATTCTCCAAGTATTTCCTGACCACTGATGGGAGCCTCACTCTTACCATGAGTATATCTACCACCCTTGAAAAACAGAACCACATTAGCTGACCTCCAGTCCTCTGTTCCTGTGACCAGAAAATACTTAACCATTTGAGACGGAGACCCTGCAATTTCCTCCCTAATCCTAGCTGCCAGTGTTTTTTTTTCTCTCTGGCCTCTTGTTGCTCAACTAATTGCTTTAAGATTCCCCCTGCCAATCAGTAATTCTGAATCGATGCTGGAGTTTATCCTGTTCTAAAGAGGTGAATGTGACCTTGATTCCCATGTTTAATATCAGTCCCCTGAATCCTGCTGGGCTTGTGTGGATTTTGGGTGCCTATAGGATCAGAGTCGGGAGTGCGGTGCTGGCAAAGCACAGCAGGTCAGGTGGCATCCGAGGAGCAGGAGACTCGACGTTTCAGGCATAAGCCGAGTCTCCTGCTCCTCGGATACTGCCTGACCTGCTGTGCTTTTCCAGCACCACACTCCCGACTCTGATCTGCAGCGTCTGCAGTCCTCACTTTCTCCTATCTATAATATCAGGCTAGTGTTGTACTGCCTTCTACAAATAGTCAACCCATACTCTTCAGGAACCAGTTGGGGAGGCGAAGTAAATCTTTATCCCATCAAATACTTATTTACAGAGTGAAATATTTCAAGCATGCACATCCTACCTCACTGACTTACAGCTTTAGGGAGTGACTTTTTATGTGCATAATTAATGCTTTCCACCTACAGAAATTAAACACAATTGATATGCAATTAACGCACGCTGACTACTCCCCAGTTCCATTATGGAGAAGCAGTAAGGGCTGTCTTAATAAAACTGCATTAAGGTAGCACCCTTAAGCAGGGAAGGGACAGATTGAGATGACCTGTATGGTCTGTAATGCGCCTTTCTGAAGCGGCTTGATTGCTTCTGGCATGCCCTCTGCACTGAGAACTGAAACTGCCTCTGTCCTGGGCTGGAGCATGTCCAACTGTAAAGGGCATTGATCCGTGATAATTCTTTATGTGGGACTATTGGTGCCATTCATGTTCTGCCCCCTCGTGCCCTTATTAACAGATGGTGAAAGTCCAACCCTCCTCAGGCAAAGAAAGGCAAGAACTGGCCTCTCCTGCTGCCTGCGAGTGTGGTAGAGAGAGGTTCAATCCTGACTCTCCCAAAGGGAAATGCGTAATTATCGGGAGGAGAAATTTGCTGGGTTTTGAGGGGATTGGGATTAAGTGATTAGTCATGTATAGAGCTAGGCCAAAGACCAGCCCTGATCTCATTCAGTGGCAGAACAGGCTCAGTGGGTTGAATGGCTGATGAGCGACTCTTGCAGGGAGCAGTCATGAATACAATGGACAAAATGGGCTCCTTCTGTGCTGGAACTGTAATATGATTTTAGTCTGGAGGTGCACCCTCCCTGTAGCCCCCACTGGATTGTGCAGTGACCCTGGCTGTATAGTTTCTGAAGTAGGCAGGCAGGAGGCTGTAAGAACACAGCAAGCCAGGCAGCATCAGGAGGTGGAGAAGTCAACGTTTTGGGTGTAACCCTTCTTCATTGCAGTGGGCACCAGCAACCATGAGACAGCCCCTTTATTTGTCCACGGCCCTCATCTTACCTCCGCTCAGGCTCTTTCCTGTAAGTGGAGGGTGTGATTGATGGGGGCTGCGCCCAGGTTTACCCCCTCCTTGCTCCCCAAGAGCTGCCTAACCTGAGACGGGAGCAGGAACCTCCTCTTTACCTCAGGACCACGCTGTGCAGGGTGGGCGCTAAAGTGAGCCCCCAGGACATCCCGAAATAGCCGGGTGCAGTTCAATGTCTTGTTCAAAACACAAGACGCTGGGCTAATTTTCTTCCTGTTCTTGAGCAGCCATTACCACTGTGCCGTGGTAACTGCACAGTAACCTCGTCTTGAGTCTCACCACCATCCCACTTGTGTGAAAGGAATGCTAATGTTTGAATCAAGTGGTGCTTCAGAGTCTCGGTGGAAAGGACTGTGGCTGGGTAATTTTCCTTTTTCTGATGTAAAACATGAATTCCGAATGCAACAATAAAAATCTGTCTTGGTTTTTTTCCATCCGCTTGCCAACTGATGTCAGTTCTGTCGGTAAATTAAAGCATCAAACTGCTCCTTAGAGGGACAGGTAAGCAGGTAGCAGCAGCTTGCATCTCCTCCAGCACCACTCATTAAATTCACACTGTGAGTCATTGCCAATCGTTCAAAATGGTGCAGTTTTGCTCACTGATGTGTTGCAGAATTAAATTCTGTTTATGTGTAATAGTTTTACCAGCAATTCTCAATTCCTCGGAGAGGAACAAATGTGCTTCAACATCAAAGTAACAAATACATAGCAAGAGAAATTACTTTTTCGTTTCAAGATGGTGTTACAATGTTGTTGGTTTTCCCATCTCCCACTTCTAACTGTGTAAGTAAATGCACCTCCTGCTGTGGCTGCTGGATCCAACAGATCAAAGGAACGCTGAAAACCATTTGGGCTTTTATTTTGCTAATGGAATGGAGGTGGGACTTGCTGGAATGTTGGTGATCGTGGGTGAGGTCAGGGCAGGAACCCACTTCTGAAATAATCCTGATGGTCGCCTTTTTCTGTGCTTTGGGAAATGGAAGGGCTGTGACAGGAATTGAATCTGTGCCTCAGTAAGATTTGATTTGATTTATTATTGTCACACGTACCTAGGTACAGTGAAAAATTTTGTTTTGCGTGCAGTACAGGCAGATCATACCATACACGGTGCATTAGGGTAATAGAACAGGGTGGGGAACACAATGCAGAGAAAGTGCACAGAGAACAAGGGCAATCTACATTTAAAATGTGAGAGATTCATTCAGAAGTCTAATAACATTGGGGAAGACGCTGTTCTTGAATCTATCTGTATGCAAATGTATGCAAATTTTTATATCATCTGCCTGATGGAAGAGGATGAAATAGACGATAGCCGGGATGGGAGGGGTCTTTGATTATGTTTGCTTTCCCAAGGCAGTGGCAAGTATAGGTGGCACCAATGGATGGGAGACTTGTTTGGGTAATGGTCTGGCCTGGCTTCATGACTCTCTGTAGTTTCTTGCGATCTTGGGAAGAGTGGTTGCCAAACCTCACTGTGAAGCATCCAGATAGGATGTTTTCTATGATGCATCTAAAATAATTGGGAAGAGTCCTTGTGGACATGGTTGGGTGCCTTTGGATGACAGCAGAAATCTAGAGATTGGGGTGGGAAGAATTAAATAAATCTGGAATAAAAAGTTAGTCTCAGTAATGGTGACATGTAACTAGAGGGTTATTGTAAAAACCTTTCTGGTTCACTAATGTTCCTCCCAGTCTGGCCTTTATGGGATACAAATCCACAGCAACATGGTTAACTCTTCATGACCTTCTGACCACCGTTAGATTTTATGAAGTGCTTGACAAACTTGTAGTATCACACAGCACCAGCACAGACTCTTTAGTTCAACTCACCTGAGATCCCAATCTGACTTAGTCCTGTGGGTGGTTAGCACTGCTGCCTCACAGCGCCAGAGACCCGGGTTCAATTCCAGCCTCAGGCAACTGACTGTGTGGAGTTTGCACATTCTCCCCGTGTCTGCGTGGGTTTCTTCCGTGTGCAGGTTAGGTGAATTGGCCATGCTAAATTGCCCATAGTGTTAGGTGAAGGGGTAAGTGTCGGGGTATGGGTGGGTTGCGCTTCGGCGGGTCGGTGTGGACTTGTTGGGCCAAAGGGCCTGTTTCCACACTGTAGGTAATCCAATCTAATCATTTGCCGGCATTTGGCCCATATCCCTCTAAACCCTTCCTATTATTACCAGATACCTTTTAAATGTTATAATTGTACCATCACTTCCTCTGACAGCTCGTTCCATCATTCATCACCCTCTGCATGAAAATGTTGACCCTCAGGTCCTTTTTAAATCTTCCCCCTCTAGTTTTAGACATCCCCACTCTAGAAAAAAGACTCGGCTATCACCCTAAACATGCCCCCCATGATTTTATAATCCTCTATAAGATCACATCTCCGATGCTTCAGAGAAAAAAGCCCCAGTCTATCCAGCCTCTCTCTATAGCTCAAACCCATCAATCTCAGCAACATCCTTATAAATATTTTCTGCACCCTCTAAAGTTTAATGGAAGGACGACCAGAATTGTGTGTGGTGTTATAAAATTTGCCTCACTAATGTCCTTTACAGTCAGAACATGACATCCTAACTCCTATACTGTGTTCTGACAAATGAAGGTATTCTTCACCTGCCTGTCTACCTGCGACTCCACTTTCAAGGAATCATGCACCTGCACCCCTTGGTCTCTTTGTTCAGCATCACTCCCCAGGGCCCTACCATTAACTGCACAAGTCCTGCCCTGGTTTGCCTGACCAAAATGCAACACCTCACATTTATCTAAATTAAACTCCCATCTGCCTCTGCTTGGCCCATTGGCCAAGGTCATGTTGTACTCTGAGATAATCTTCTTCACTATACTCTACATCATCAATTTTGGTGTCATCTGTAAACTTATGGATCGTATTCCCTATATTTCATCAAAATCATTTATATAAATGATGAAAAGCAGTAGACCCAGCATCGATCCTTGTGGCACTCCACTGGTCACAGGCCTCCAATCTGAAAAACAACCTTCCACCACCACCGTATGTCTTCTACCTCCAGTTGACTAGATCCACTAATCCCAAGTATACTAACCTTAGTAACCAGTCCACTATGTAGAACTTTGTTGAATGCTTTCCTAATGTCCATATAGACCATGTCTGTTGCTCTGCTTTCATCAATCCTCTTTGTCACCTCCTCAGAAAACTCAATCAAATTATTGAGACACGATTTCCTACACACGATATCTCAAGCCATGTTGACTATCCCTAATCAGAGTCTAGATCAGAGTGGTGCTGCAAAAGCACAGCAGGTCAGGCAGCATCTGAGGAGCAGGAAAATCGATGTTTCGGGCAAAAACCCTTCATCAGGAATAGAGGCAAGGTGCCTGCAGAGTGGAGAGATAAATGAGAGGGGGTGGGGGTGGGGAGAAAGTAGCATAGAGTACAATAGGTGAATGGGGGTGGTGATGATGGTGATAGGTCAGAGAGGAGGGTGGAGTGGATAGGTGGAAAGGAAGATAGGCTGGTAGGACAGGTCTGAAATTCAGTGAAATCTGGTGAAATGTGAATTTCACCAGTTTCCTCATTCCTCCTTCCCCACCTCACCCCAGTTCCAACCTTCCAGCTCAGCACCATCCCCATGACCTGTCCTACCGGTCTATCTTCCTTTCCACCTATCCACTCCATCCTCCTCTCTGACCTATCACCTCCATCCCCACCCCCATTCACCTGTTGTACTCTATGCTACTTTCTCCCCACCCCCACCCCCCACCCCCCCACTCTCATTTATCTCTCCACTCTCCAGGCACCCTGTCTCTATTCCTGATGAAGGGCTTTTACCCGAAACGTCAATTTTCCTGCTCCTCGGATGCTGCCTGACCTGCTGTGCTTTTCCAGCACCACTCTGATCTAGACTCAGGTTTCCAGCATCTGCAGTCATTGTTTTAATCCCTAATCAGACTTTGCCTTTCCAAATCCATGTAAATCCGGTCCCTCCAACAATTTAACTACCACTGACATAGGGTTCACTGGTCTCTAGTTCCATGGCTTTTCCTTATCGCCTTTCTTAAATAATGGATTCATATTAGCCAACTTCCAGTCTTCTGGCATCTCACCTGTGGCTATCGATGATACAAATATCTCAGCAAGCGGCCCAGCAATCACTTCCCTAGCTTCCCACAGAGTTCTGGGAAACACCTGAACAGGTTCTGGGGATTTACCTACTTTTATGTATTTTAAGACCTCTAGCACTTCCTCTTCTATAATATTAACTCTTTTCAGGACATAAATATTTATTTCCCCATACTCTTTAGCTTCAGTGTTCTTCTCTACAGTAAATACCGGTGCAAAATATTTGTTTAGTATCTCCCCCATCTCCTGTGGTTCAATGGCCTTGCTGATCTTTAAGGGGCCTGACTCTCTCCCTAGTTACTCATTTACTGTTAATGTATTTACAGACTCTCTTTCAATTCTCCTTCGCTCCAAAGCTAACTCGTCCCTTTTTGGCCATTCTCATTTCCCTCTTAAGCATCCTCCTACTGCCCTTGTACTCCTCTAGGGATTCACTCAATCCCAGCTGTCTGCACCTGATATATGCCTTTTCTTCTTGTCCAGAGCCTCAATTTCTCTTGTCATCCAGCATTCCCTACACCTACCAGTCCTTCACTATAACCAGAACACATTGTCTCTGAATTACTGTTACCTCATTCTTAAAGGTCTCCCACTGCCCAACTATACATTTAGCTACAAATAGCCTCCCCCAATCAACTTTTGTCTAATACCATCTAAATTGGCCTGACTCCAATTTAGAACTTTAACTTTTTGATTAGTTCTAGTCTTTTCCATAACTATTTTAAAATTAATAGATCACTTGCCCCAGAGTGCTTCCCCACTGACACTTCAGTCACTTGGCCTGTCTTAATGCCCAAAGTCAAGTATTCCTCCTTCTCCAGGAGGTGCATTCACACACTGAATAAGGAAGTTTTATTGTACATACTTAAGAAATTCCTCTCCATCTAAACCCTTAACATTATGGATGTCCTAGTCTATGTTGCTGGAGTTCTTTGAGGATGCATGGTGGATAATGGGGATCCAGTGGACTTTCTTCAGGCATTTAACAAGTTGCCATATAAATGACTGATCCAGAAGGTTCGATCCCAGGGGGTTAGAAGAAGAGTATTGACTTGGATAGAGGATTGGCCGACTGACAGAAAACAAAGAGTATTAGGATAAATGGGCCCAACTCTGGATGGTGAACTGAAACTAGTGAGGTGCTAGCTTTTGGACCTGAACTATTTGTAGTTTATATGAATGATCTGCAAGCAGGGATAGAGTGTAACACAGCAAAATTCGCGGATGATACTGAAATAGATGGGAAAGCAGGCAGCGATGAGGAAATTAAGAATTTCCAGATGGATATTGATAGGCTCAGGGAATGGGCCAGAGCCTGGCAGATGGAGTTTAATGTTGGTAATTGTGAGGTTATCCATTTTGGCTGGAAAATGAAAAGGACAAATTATGGGAAACAGATTCAAAGTGTGTCAATGCAGAGATGTCCTGTGCATTAATCAGTGAAAGCAGGTGCAGCACAGAATAAGAAAGGCAAGTGGAATCTTTGCATTTATCACAAAAGGACTGGATTATAAGGTAAAGAAGTGTTGTTACAACTGTGTGGGGTGTCGGTGAGACTACATCAGAAGTGCTGTGTCCAGTTTTGGTCTCTTTAGTTGAGGAAGACTGTGGTTCACCAGGTTGATTCCAGGGATGGAAGGGATGAGGAGTGGTTGAATAACTTAGGCCTGTACTCACGAGTTCAGAAACACGAGGGCAGATCTGATTGAGGGGTAGAAAATACAGAAGGGGATTGATAAGGTGGACATTGAGCAGATGTTCCCCCTTTGTGGGACAGTTTATAAACAAGAGGTCTTAGAGTTAGAGGAGGTGGTAATCTGAGATGAGGAGAAACTACTTCTGTCAGAGGGTTGTGAATCTGTGGAACTCGCTGCTGCAGAGTGCAGTGCGGGCAGAATCAGCTCACAGATTCAAGAAAGAAATCGATATGTTTCTGATGAAAAGGGCTATGGGGAGCAGGCAGGAAAGTGAAGTTGCGACCAGGATAAGATCAGCCATGATCAGGGGAAAGGATGGATTGGACTCAGAGGGATAAAGTGCCTACTCCTGCTCCTAATTCCTGTGATCTGATGGTTAACAAATGCCAGTGATGTCACCACCCTGTGAACCAATAAACAAAACTTGATCACAGACCTACACAGAACCTGAGTCTGCATTGCCATTGGCAAAATGTTTGGAAAACACCATAAGGTTTTGGGATCTTTACCCATTCAAGCTCGGAAAGACTTTGGATAATTTATGTTACTGACTGAGGTCATATTCCACACACCTCTCAAAGATACTGAAGCAGTACAGATTGATGTCAAATACAACGGCCATCAGAGCTGGTTCTGGTGCCTCTTACATTGACTGGAGCATTGCGAAGCTGTGGAACCTATTCCAGAGCAGTTTGCCGCTCCCGGTAATGGAATAGTTTGACTTCATTTGCACAGCAGGAGCCTCAGTTTAACAGCCAACGCTGGTTATTGTATATTTTCAGCGCCAAGTCTCTGTCACTGCACTCCCGGGGAATCTCGGTAATGTGTAACAGTGGGGTGCGAAGTCTTCACATATGCTCCCTTTTCGAGAAACGTGTTCTGGCACAATTATAGAAAGACTTGCATTTCTATAACACCCATGATGATCAAAGTGACTCAATATCCAACTAAGCACTTTTTTTAGTGTGGTCACTGGCAACGTGTAGGAAAAGTGTGTGTTAATTTGCCCACAATAACATATTCCCACCAACAGCAGATCATAGAATCCCTACAAGGTGAAAGCAGTCTATTCGGCCCATTGTGTCCACACCTACCTTCCGAAGAACATCTCAGCCAGACCCGTCTGATCCCTGCATTTCCCATGGCTAATCCACCCACGTTGTCAATCCTGGATACTATGAACAATTTAACATGGCCAATCCACCTAACCTGCACATCTTTTCGGGATCCTTTAGGGGAAGGGGGAGCAGCCCCAAGTCGTGGTCCACACAGGCACTGACATAGGTAGGAAAAGGGATGTAAGGCAGAAATTCAGGGAGCTAGGGTGGAGGCTTAGGGCTAGAACAAACAGAATTGTTGACTGGTTTGTTACCTGTGCCACGTGATAGTGAGGCAAGGAATAAGGAGAGAGAATAGTTGAACACGAGGCTATACAGATGGTGCAGGAGGGAGGGATTCAGATACCTGGATAATTGTGGCTCATTCTTGGGTAGGTGGGACCTCTGCAAATGGGTTGGTCTACACCTGAACCAGAGGGGTACCAATATCCTGGGAGGAAATTTACTTATGATCTTTGGGAAGGTTTAAACTAATTCAGCAGGGGTATGAGCATCTGAATTGTAACTCAAGTCTACAGGAGGTTGAGAGTAATAAGGTCATGAATAAGGTGTCAAGGTCGCAGGAGTATACTGGCATGCAGGAGGTTGGTTTGAAGTGTGTCTATTCAATGTCAGGAGCATCCAGAATAAGATGGGTGACATTGCAGCATGGGTTGGTACCTGGGACTTGGACGTTGTGGCCATTTCAGAGACATGGATAGAGCAGGGACAGGAGTGGTTGTTGGGGATTCCAGGATTTAGATGTTTCAGTAAGAACAGAGAAGATGGTAAGAGGGAGGAGGTGTGGCATTGTTAGTCAAGGACAGTATTACGGTGGCAGAAAGGACATTTGATGAGGACTCGTCTACTGAGGTAATATGGGCTGAGGTTAGAAACAGGAAAGGAGAGGTCACCCTTCTGGGAGTTTTCTATGGGCCTCCAAAAAGTTCAGAGATGCAGGGGAAAGGATTGAAAAGATGATTTTGGATAGGAGTGAAAGTAACGGGGTAGTTGTTATGGGGGACTTTAACTTTCCAAATATTGACTGGAAATGCTTTGGTTGAGTACGCTAGATGGGTCAGTGTTTCTCCAATGTGTGCAGGAGGGTTTCCTGACTCAGTATGTAGACAGGCCAACAAGAGCTGAGGCCACATCGGATTTGGTACTGGGTAATGAAATAGGCCAGGTGTTAGATTTGGAGGTAGGTGAGCACTTTGGTAATAGTGACCACAATTCGGTTACGTTTAGTTGAGCAATGGAAAGGGATAGGGATATACCGCAGGGCAAGAGTTATAGCTGAAGAAAAGACAATTATGATGCAATTAGGCAGGGTTTAGGATGCATAAAATGGGGAAGGAAACTGCAGGGGGTGGGCAGAATTGAAATGTGGAGCTTGTTCAAGGAACAGTTAATGTGTGCGCTTGATAAGTATGTACCTGTCAGGCAGGGAGGAAGTGGTCGAGAGAGGGAACCATGGTTTACTAAAGAAGTTGAATCTCTTGTCAAGAGGAAGAAGAAGGCTTATGTAAAGATGAGACGTGAAGGCTCAGTTAGGGCGCTTCAGAGTTACAAGTTAGCCAGGAAAGACCTATAGAGAGAGCTAAGAAAAGCCTGGAGGGGACATGAGAAGTCTTTGGCAGGTAGCATCAAGGAGACCCTAAAGCTTTCTATAGGTATGTCAGGAGTAAAAGAATCACTAACGTAAGATTAGTGCCAGTCAAGGACAGTGGTGAGAAGTTGTGCATCGAGTCCAAGGAAATAGGAGAGGCGCTAAATGAATATTTTTCGTCAGTATTCACCCAGGAAAAAGGCAATGTTGTCAAGGAGAATACTGACATACAGGCTATAGAGTAGATGGGATTGAGGTTCATTAGGAGGAGCTGTTAGCAATTCTGAGAAGTGTGAAAATAGATAAGTCCCCTGGGTTGGATAGGATTTATCCTAGGATTCTCTGGGAAGTTAAGGAGGAGATTGCAGAATCTTTGGCTTTGATCTTTATGTCATCATTTTCTACAGAAACAGTGCCAGAAGACTGGAGGATAGCAACTATTGTCCCGTTGTTCAAGAAGGGAGTAGAGACAACCCTGGTAATTATAGACCGGTGAGCCTTACTTCAGTTGTGGATAAAGTGTTGGAAAGGGTGACAAGAGACAAGATTTGTAATCATCTAGAAAGGAATAATTTGATTAGGGATAGTCAACATGGTTTTGTGAAGGGTAGGTCTTGCCTCACAAACCTTATTGAGTTCTTTGAGAAGGTGATCAAATAGGTGGATGAGGGTAAAGCAGTTGACATGGTGTATCTGGATTTCAGTAAGGTGTTTGATAAGGTTTCCCAATGTAAGCTATTTCAGAAAATGAAGGCATGGGATTGGGAGTGATTTAGTGATTTGGATCAGAAATTGGCTAGCTGTACGAAGACAAGGGTGGTGGTCGATGGGAAATGTTCAATCTGTATTTCACTTACCAGTGGTATAATGCAAGGATCTGTTTTGGGGCCACTGCTGTTTGTCATTTTTGTAAATGACCTGAATGAGGGCGTAGAAGGATGGGTTAGTAAATTTGCGGATGACACTAAGGTCAGTGGAGTTGTGGACAGTGCAGAAGGATGTTGCAGGTTACAGAGGGACACAGCTAAGCTGCAGAGCTGGGCTGAGATGTGGCAAATGGAGTTTAATGCAGAAAAGTGTGAGGTGATTCACTTTGGAAGGAGTAACAGGAATGCAGAGTACTGGGCTAATGGTAAGATTCTAGGTAGTGTAGATGAGTAGAGAGATCTCGGTGTCTGTATGTATAAGTCCCTGAAAGTTGCCACCCAGGTTGATAGGGTTGTTAAGAAGGCATATGTTGTGTCAGCTTTTATTGGTCGTGGGATTGAGTTTTGGAGCCATAACGTCAAGACTCTGGTGCGGCCGCCCTTGGAGTATTGCGGACAGTTCTGGTCACCGCATTATAGGAAGGATGTGGAAGCTTTGAAAAGGGTTCAGAGGAGATTTACCAGATGTTGCCTGGTATGGAGGGAAAGTCTTATGAGGAAAGGCTGAGGGACTTGAGGCAGGTCAAGAAGGTGACTTAATAGAAGCATACAAGATGATCAAAGGATTAGATAGGGTGGACAGTGAGAACCTTTTTCCTCGGATGGTGATGACTAGCTCGAGGAGACATAGCTTTAAACTGAGGGGTGATAGATATAGGACAGATGTCAGACGTAGTTTCCTTACTCAGAGAGTAGTTGGAACGTGGAATTCACTGCCTGCAACAGTAGTGGACCCTCCAATTTTAAGGGCATTTAAATGGTCGTTGGATAAACATATGGATAATAATGGAATAGTGTAGGTTAGATGGGCTTCAGATTGGTTCCACAGGTCAGCGCAACATCGAGGGCCAAAGGGCCTGTACTGCACTGGAATGTTCAATGTTGTGGAAGGAAACCAGACCCACCCCCCAAAGGAAACCCAGACAGACACGGAAAATTGCAAACTCCACACAGACACTCGCCTGAGGCAGGAATTGAACCTGGGTCCCTGGTTCTGTGAGGCAGCAGTGCTAACCACTGAGCCACCATGCTGCCTGCAATGTGATAATAACTAGATCCTTTTTTTTTTGCAATGATGATGAAGGGATAAGTAATCAACCTAACATTAACGAAGACTCCCCAGCTCTTCACTGAAATGTTGGCACTGTATCATGCAAGCAGGCAGATGGGATCTGGGTTGAACATCTTGTCCAAATGACAGCATCACTGACACTCCAACACTGCATTAGTGTCAGTCCGCATTTTACATATTCAAACCCTTGAGTTGATCTTGATCGAGGAGGCTTATCACTCAGAGGCGAGTATACTATCACATTCTGGATTCCTTGCAACAGTGATGCGGATCTGCACAGAGCATTTCGTTATGAGGTAAATTATTGCTAAGTACAAATCTGCCACAATGGTACTGATGGATTCAAATCACAGCCAAGGGTTAAGCTCTGCCGTGGACTATTTTTAGTTCAGTGCTGAATGTTCCCACCAAGCAACTATTTAATAATAGTTATTCTTCACTATTTTATCACTTTGCAAGCCTTAATTCCAATTATTTTAGACATAGGTCTGTGCTATCAAGGAAAAATGATTGGGGAATGAGTTAATTGATAAGATTTTGCTGACCCCTGCAATTTGTATCGAGTTTTGCTTTTTTCTTCATATCTGCACAAGATACTGAATGTTGAGGAGCTGGACCATAGCCGGCAGGATAATGGATATCTGGCAGTAGGTTGCAAAGCAATAACTCAATCGTACAGCTCTGATCGGGTTGTAAATCAAGTGGGTGAAATTCTACTGTGTTTATGAGCAGCAGGAGTGCAAGCTGATCCACTGATTCCAACGTGCTGACAGAAGGTCATTATCATTTCTCCATTGTACACCAGCAGGGTCTGTTCAATCCTTAGTTTTTCTTTCCTCAGTATTATCAGAACAGAAGTAACGTTTGAGCGCGACTGGCGCACTGATGCTGCAATACGTGACAAATGATCAGAGCCAATTCAGTTATGCCTAGTCTCTTATTCATAGTGTTATGCATATCATGACATATACACCATTCCTCCATGTCATATACAAAATGCTCAATCATCTACGCCATACTTTAAATATCAAGGGAGTATTGTTCCTGTGTGCTGCAAACAGTGTAACTTCATTTTCTTTATTTGTTCACGGGATGTGGGCTTTGCTGGTCAGGCAGTATTTATTGCCCATCCCTAATTGCCCAGAGGGCAGTTAAGAGTCGACCGCATTGCTGTGTGTCTGGAGTCACATGTAGGCCAGACCAGGTAAGGGTAGATAGGCAGGAAGCTGGAAGAACACAGTAAGCCAGGCAGCGTCAAAAATAAAAACCTTGGATTCCAGCATCTGCAGACCAGATAAAGGCAGCAATTCCCTTCCCTCAAGGACATTAGTGAACCAGATGGGTTTTTCCAACAATCGGAAATGATTAGACACTTAATTCCAGCTTTATTTTTAATTGAATTCAAATCCCACCCTCTGCAATGGTGGTCCCCAGAACATGAGCTGGGCCTCTGGATTAACAGTGCAGTGAAAATACCATTAGGCCATTGCTTCCCCCCCCCATGGTGCCCTATTTAATGTGCACCAACTCATGGGTGGCACGGTGGCACAGTGGTTAGCACTGCTGCCTCACAGCGCCAAGGACCTGGGTTCAATTCCCACCTCAGGCGACTGACTGTGTGGAGTTTGCACGTTCTCCCCATGTCTGCGTGGGTTTCCTCCGGGTGCTCTGGTTTCCTCCCACAGTCCAAAGATGTGCGTCAGGTGAATTGGCCATGCTAAATTGCCCGTAGTGTTAGATAAGGGGTAAATGTAGGGGTAGGGGTATGGGTGGGTTGCGCTTCGGCGGGTCGGTGTGGACTTGTTGGGCCGAAGGGCCTGTTTCCACACTGTAAGTAATCTAAAAAAAAACTCCTGTTAACCTATCGAATCCTGAGTGGATTTCTTACATATCCCCAAGCCCCACAAGGGACAGGATGGCAGGCACGGCCTGTAAAACTGGGCACCATGCCTGCTACCTCCTCACGCCTGCCACCCAACCAGTGACAGGAGAGGGGCTGTGCGACCTGCTCACCCCTGGGTTCACTGAGGCCCTTCAATAACCAATGACTGGTCACTCGAGTGCCTCCTCCAGCTGTCACTGTGATTTCACTGGCAGGGGGACGTGACCAACACACCGAGTATGGCCTGGCAGACTGTTGCTGAGTCTGTCTGTCTCCTTTTCTGTGCGACCTGTGCCCTTTGAAAGCGCCTCACATGTTGTGAGCTCTGCCCAAGCTCCCCCCACCAGTCACTGATTTGCCTCTTGCACCCCTCCTAACCTCCACCTCACTGGAGCCTGCCCATCTGGACTACATGAGACTCCAGACTTTCCTCAGAGGGCAAACTGAATTATTGAATGTCTTCCCTTGGGAGCTGCCCGCAGTGCCAGCAGTGACCATTGCTCCCAGTGGCGTTGTTAGGATAAGAGAGCAGCTAGCCTTTTGGCTGGCAGTTCTTTGAGAAGAGGTAGTCTTCCTCTCCCCTCCCACCCACTAGTGGGGACGGAAGGACTAAGTAATGGTCCAGCAGCAGTTAAATGGCTGCTTGGAAGGCTGTACAAGAATGCACCTCACAATGTTGCGATAGTGGGGCTGGGGAGAGTCCATGTTAACTGCGTCCTTGTGAACCAGCAGATCCCCGGACCAATGGTGTTATTTGTGCTGAGTGACCTGGTCTGACTAAGGGAAGTAGTCAGTCCTTTGTCTCAGCTCAGGGAAGAGAAAGATCAAGTTGGCCTTATGATCTGTGTTGAAAATGTGTTGCTGGAAAAAAGCACAGCAGGTCAGGCAGCATCCAAGGAGCAGGAGAATCGACGTTTCAGGCATAAACCCTTCTTCAGGAAAGCCCTGAAGAAGAGCTTATGCCCGAAACGTCGATTCTCCTGTTCCTTGGATGCTGCCTGACCTGCTGCGCTTTTCCAGCAACACATTTTCAGCTCTGATCTCCAGTATCTGCAGTCCTCACTTTCTCGTTATGATCTGTGTGGATGACATCATCTGATGAAGGAGCAGTGCTCCAAAAAGTTGTGATTTTAATTAAATCTGTTGGACTATAGCCTGATGACGTACGAGTTCTGTCTGTGTGGATGTGAGTCAAGGTGGGATTGGATTTTTGAAATATACTGGACCATACTCATTCACTGGAAAATCATCAGTAACCCTGCCTTTTCCTCTTTATACTTACAAATGTCTGGCATGGTGACTCGTGACTAGGCGATGCAGCCAAGTGCCCTGTGAGAGGAATGCTTTGTCACTGTAGTATTCTCACAGACAGGACTGACCTTGCCCCCTCTGTTCCACTCTGGCATTCCTTCCAAACTGGCTACTGTTCAATCAGATCATTGTTCCCTCTCCCAAAGTGCAGGCTTCCTGCTGCAGGAAGCAGCCTGGAAATTCCACACCAATTTCCTTCAGCTTGGCAAACATATTCAGCAACGCTTAGGGCTCATTAAAGCCTCGTGCTCATTTTACAGATGAGCAGCTGGACTGAAGCACCCTCAATGGCCCCAAGTCAATCCAATGTAGTCCTCTCAGGAATGGGTTAAAAGGGCAGGCTGTGTGGGGAGTGTTCCCCCATGCTTTCCTTCCCTTTCTGCCAACATCATATCATCAGGTTTCAGATCAAAGAAAGAAAGATATACGTTTGTGCCACACCTTGTTCTACCATCACTGGGCACCTTGCAGCCAATGTACCCCTTTTAGAGTCATCGAGCCATACAGCACAGAAACAGACCCTTCGCTCCTACCAGTCCGTGCCGAACATAATCCCAAACTAAACTACTCCCACCTGTCTACTCCTGGCCCATATCCCTCTAAACCTTTCCTTTCTTATCCGAAAGTCTTTCAAATGTTGTAATTGTACCCACATCCATCACTTCCTCAGGAAGTTTATTCCACACATGGATCACCCTCTATGGACAAAACTTGCCCCTCGTGTCTTTTTTAAATCTCTCTCTTCTCACTTTAAACATGTGTCTCCTAGACTTGAAATTCCCCCATCCCAGGGAAAAGCCACCCACTATTAATCCTATCTGTACCCCTCTTTTACAGACATCTATAAGATCTCCAGTGAAAGAAGTCCCAGCCTTATCCAGCCTTTCTTTATAACTGAAACCTTCCGCACCTGGCAACATCCCAGTAAATCCCTTCTGCACTCTCTCCAGCTTAATAATATCCTTCCTGTAACTGGTCAACCGGAACTGGGCACAGTATTCCAGAAGATTGGACCCTAGTAATGTGGGAAAAGCAGCTTCCAGTCCCCACACAGCAAGCTCCCACAACCAGTAATGTGACAATTCATAGTTAACCTCTTTCTGCCATTGGCCAGGACAACAGGCAAGTTGTCTCATCACTGAAATATTGCATTAGATAGCTTTTACTTCCCTCCCTTGCCAACTGTGAGCCTTGGATTAGAGGTATCTCTGACTGTGCAGTACTCCCTCCATTTTGCTTGAGAGTGTCATCCTGGATTTTGGAATCCAAGCTACCAACAGAGCCACTGCTGATCTAACTTCGTCTTGGTCGGTCTCTTGTATTAGCTGGCCTAAAGCAAGACAGCAATGGGGTGAGGGATGAGCCAGGTGCTAACCAGTGAGTCCTGCCGCATTGTGTTCAGACAGAAACCGAGCCCTGGAGGTATGACTGTACACTTTGGTCGGGAACAATTTAGGATCAGTTATAAAAGGATTGTTAACAAATGAAGATCACCCTGGCTCACACATCAACAATGGCTATTGGTTTAGTTCGGTTTAAGATGGCCTCCCAGCTCAAGGTAACCATCTCCAGTGGGAGAAGTGAAGAAAATGTTGGAGGTGGCTGTTTGGTATTAAAAGCTTCCATTTATCCAGTACAATGTCATTAAGCTGTATGAGCTTTGCATTTGCATAATTCTCTCTCTTCTATTCCCCGCAGTACTATTTTGCAGTGCCTTCCAACCTAATTACGGGTTTAACACAACTATTTCAAGAAACATTTTGTAGTTTTCTGATTTTTGATGAGCATGTCCCTTAGTACCTGCGATTATGTCTTCAATTTGCTAAATTCTGCAGAACTAGTATGACTGTAATGCCTCACAGAAGATCCGTGAAGAGTATAAGGACATCAGGAATAGGAGCAGGAGTAGGCTATATGACCTACTGAGCCTGCTCCACCATTCAATGTGATCATGGCTGGTCTTTTCATGGACTCGGCTCCACTTACCGCCTGCTCACCATAACCCTTAATCTTTTACAGTTCAACATTTAACAAGGTAGCCTCATCTGCTTTACTTTAAACCAAACTAAACCAATAGCCATTGTTCATGTGTGAGCCAGGGTGATCTTCATTTAGGATGTAGGTTTGCTCGCTGAGCTGTAGGTTTGATATCCAGACGTTTCATTACCTGGCTAGGTAACATCATCAGTGGCGACCTCCAAGTGAAGCAAAGTTGTTGTCTCCTGCTTTCTATTTATATCTTTCTCCTGGATGGGGGTTCCTGGGGTTTGTGATGATGTCATTTCCTGTACATACAGGAAAAGACATCACTGCAAACCCAGGAACCCCATCCAGGAGAAAGATATAAATAGAAAGCAGGAGACAACAACTTTGCTTCACTTGGAGGTCACCACTGATGATGTTACCTAGCCAGGTAATGAAACGTCTGGATATCAAACCTACAGCTCAGCGAGCAAACCTACACCCTAAACCTCAACCTGAGCTACAAGCCTTCACAAACCTTGTGATCTTCATTTATTAACAAATCCTTTACAGCTGACCCTAAATTGTTCCTGACCAACAGATTCACAACCCTTCGGTGAAGAAGGGTTACTTTCCACACTGTAAGTAATCTAAAAAAAAGTTCTTCCTCACCTCAGTCCTAAATCTGTGTCCCCTAATTTTGAGGCTATACCCCCTAGTTCTAGTTTCACCCACCAGTGGAAACAACCTCCCTGCTTCTACTTTATCTCTTCCCTTCATAGTTCTATATGTTTCTATAAGATCCCCCCACATTCTTTTGAATTCAAAAGAGTATAGTCTCAGTCTGTTCATCTCTCCTCATTAGCCAACCCCCTTAACCCTGTGATAGGGGATCATACGTGAACCAGTTCTCTATTGCACTGTGTTACATCCACAGGTGTGGTCCCACTTTAATTCTCTTGGCTGCCCCTTCTCTTTAATGTCCTCTCCTTGTTGTCAACCAGTTGTACAGTCTCCTTTTCTCAAATACATTGCCCCTATTCTGTATGTTACTCCTCCAGCTACTCATGCTCTTGTTTCAATCCAAGGCTCCAGTCTTTACCACTCAAACTCTCAGCTCCTCTTAATATTCTCCACTCGGTCCATTGAGACATTCATCTGTGCCTGGTAACAAGGAGCAACTGTGAGATCCCATCAATCCGTCTCAGTGACCTCTCAAATGTATAGCAGGTCTTGGAAACCCCATCAACCCCCCCCCCCCCCCCCCCCCCCCCCCCCCATACCCCCATCAACCTCCTCAATACTCCACGTACTCCACCGAACATCATTTGTGACTGGGTCCGTGATGCATTACCCCTCTTTAATCTTTCCACAGCCTTCAGCACAGATGATGGCAGTGTTCTTCAATGTCTCTGGTGTGGAGCTGATGCGTTCCACCCGTGGTCACAGCTTCTCCTCATTTTCCAATGACACTTCCTCCTTTTCCCCATCTTCCTGCTTCCTCTTGGTCGCACCATCCATGGTGTCCACCTTACTCTCTTACACAAATGACACGTCTCTGCCACTTCCAGACTGTCACAATTCTTCATTTTTAATTCCTTCAGTTGGGCTGCCCTGGAGCATTCTGGGAAGACTGAAGTGATTCTCTTTGATCCCTACCATCACTCCCTGTAGCTGATTCCATCCTAGCTACTGACTGAACCAGATTGATTGCTGTACCAGTTAATTCCAACAGCATCTTCCTCACAGTGATCTCTCTGTAACAGAGTCCATTACCCCTCTGCCTCATCCTCAACGTTCTGAAGTTCAAGTTTACCTCTTTGTCGTCTCCAGATTCAGCTACACAAATGCTCCTCTGTGCCAACCCCCCAACATCCTGTTCCTGTAAATCTCATCTCATCCTACAGTGCACTGTCAAAATCCAAGGCCACTCCAGGTCCCACTCACCAGTTCCCAATACCTCAAGTTCAAAGTGATCCTGGAGTGAAATACTTTCTTATAACCTTCCCATTCTCACTGTATTCTCAGTAGCCTTCCTTCTCACAGAAACCTTCCACGTATGCATCCCTCCCTCTCGTTTGCCTAATATTGGGATCATGCTCTGGACTGGTGGAATTCTGATTTGTAACGGACAGAAAAGGGAAGATCCAGGTGAAAAAGTTCTTAAAAGACTTTTGCACTTTTTAAACATATTTTTCTTTTCCCAAGTTCTATCCGAACTTTTTGTTTTGTTATTTGTGTTCTTTTCTATCCTGGTATCTGAAGCACGTTGGGAATGTTTAGATAGGAATAAAAATAGAAAGAGTTATCTGTAGACTGACCGGAAAAGTGACAAAAAAAAGTGGAGCATTCTTTAAACGGTTCAGCAGGACAGGAAGTCTTTGGAAAGGAGCCTTTTTTTAAAAACAAAGTCCATGGGAACTCACAGCGTGACAAGACATCTGACACAAACGTTGTCAGTCTGCTGTAGTGATGTTAACATTAGTAAAAGAATCAGGTTTTAAAGTGCCTCACCAGGGCTTCCTGTGGACTGTAAACTATAATGGCCACTGCCAACAGGACATTCCGATGGGACAGTTTTGGGATCAGCATCGAGGTTCCACTCCATCCGTATGCCCAATTCTTAGCTCCAAGACTCCATGAGAATCTACAAAATACCTGTGGAAAATAAACACTGGATCTCACTCAGCAACTTTCCACTCACTTCTACCCTCACGCTCTCACTCTGTAGTCACACTGTGAAAATCTTTGGGAAATGCTGACTTAATTCTGTCAGGATTGGCTGTCTGTGCAGGTGTGAGTCAATAGGTAAATAACTAATAAATGCATAAACCTTGGGCAGAGCAACTGTGTCTTAACTGGACCATGTTTTCTGTCAGCTACAGCATTGGATCAGTGTGCTTGGCCTGGGAAAGAGCTAGATGCCCTGCAGCAGGGATTGGAGACTTGTTTATGGGTGAAACTTACCCATGTGTCTGGTGTCCCTCAAAGCCCACTTACTGCGTTTCTCAGCATGTGTGAGGCTACACTGGTACATTCTGAGATCAGTGTTGAGTGAGCCCTCAATCTGGACAATGGGGAGTGTTCCAAACTGACTGTAGCTGGAGAAGTAAGTGTTGGAATGATAACTCGAAGCACATCTTCAATCAACACTTTGTGTGTGCGCTTGCCTTCAGGTAACTGAGAAAAAGGACAAGATATTAGAAAAGTCTAATGACACTCACCCCTGGTTTAAGGGAGGTTTCTCTTCCAGTGCCTTTTGGCACAAGTTTCCAAGATAACTTCATTAATGCAATCAGAAAGAACAGCACCATAGAAAGCAGCCTATTTGAATGATGATTTGGTGACTGCTCTTCTCAAAACCAAAGGAACCTACAGAGAGTTGTGAACACAGCCCAGTCCATCACGCAAACCAGCCTTCCATCCATCGTCCTTATCTACACTTCTCATTGTCTCGGGAAAGCAACCAACATAAAGACAATTCCCAGCCCAGTTATACTCTCTGCCACCCTCTTCCATTATGCGGAAGGTAGTGTACACATACGAACAGATTCAAGAACAGCTTCTTCCCGGCTGTTATCAGACTTTTTAATTTAGTGCTGATTTCTCTCTCTGCAGCTGTAACCTGCACTCTGTTCTGTAACCCTGCTGCACTTGTATGGCATGATCTGTCTGTGAAACACATAAGACAATACCTTTCACTGTACCTACACACATGTGACAGTAATAAATCAAATCAAAACGTGTGAAGAGGCCACATGATTGGTCAAGTCGGGCTGGCTGTTTTGAAAAAGAAATACAAGTCATCATTCTCCTTTACAATGTATTGATCTCTCCTGCAATTAATTACCTAATTTGAGGGGAATATATTAAATCTGTTTCCATCACACCATTGGGTAGTGCTTTCCGAATTTGAATCGAGAGTTTCTTACCTCATGGTAGTCTGTTTTTCTTTTTTAGATTAGATTATTTACAGTGTGGAAACAGGCCCTTCGGCCCAACAAGTCCACACCGACCCGCTGAAACCCACCCATACCCCTACTTTTGCCCCTTTCCTAACACTACGGGCAATTTAGCATGGCCAATTCACCTGACCTGCACATCTTTGGACTGTGGGAGGAAACCGGAGCACCCGGAGGAAACCCACGCAGACACGGGGAGAACGTGCAAACTCCACACAGTCAGTCGCCTGAGGCGGGAATTGAACCCAGGTCTCTGGCGCTGTGAGGCAGCAGTGCTAACCACTGTGCCACCGTGCCGCCCACTCATTGGTCAGGATCTTTTCAATTCTGAGCCCTCCTCTCATTAAGTCTGATGTTATTACAGATGGTAAATTGAAAAGTAATTAATAGAATGCGAAGAAGCAGATTTGTGACCAATGGCCAATCTTGTGTGACGGAACTGGCCTTTAGATGTTAGTGCCATTGTCCTGTGGTGACGCCATTATCGTCTAATAAGAGAGATCTGGGAGTGTCAATCATGGGATCTTTTCTTGTTTGCCCCACTTCACTGGCTGCCAAAAAAGGAGACTTACACGTGGTGTGGCTCCCTTGTCCCTCTCACTGACTCCCTTTCCAGCTCCACATTTGGCCTATGTCAAATGAAGGAAGGTAATGACCTAGTGGTATTATCACTGGATTGTTAATCCAGAGACACTCCCAGCTAATGTCCTGGGGCTAGGGTTCAAATCCTGCCCGGCAGATACAGCAATGTTTATAAAGTGCTGGAATTAACAGTGTATTGATGGCCATTGCTGAGTGACAGAAAAACCCAACTGGTTCACTAATGTCCTTTAGGGAAGGAATCTGCCATCCTTACCTGGTCTGACCTACATGTGACTCCAGACCCACAGCAATGGGGTTAACTCTTGATTGCTTTCTGGGCAATTAGGGATGAGAAAGTTGTCAATAATTTCTTGTGCAGCATTTGAAGAGATCCAAACTGTGGCTGTTGAGTTGAGTGACTGGGCTAGAAATCCCGATGCCAAGCATCTGACTTGAGTGCCATCTTGGAGCCCAGTTGAAAGGGGAACAAGCCAAGCCTGGAACATTCAGCAGGATGTCCATTTCCAGACCGAACAAACTGGAGGTTCACATCTTTAGTTCAAGGCGTGGAGACCTTGAAGATCTAAGCTCCCTTGTGAATAAAGCTTTAAAGTCATTCATGGCAACATCACATGACATCCCAGACTCATACGTCGTGTTAACAATATCTCCATCCTGCATAATAACTTGAGTTGACAGTTAAACGCCAACCTCCCCCCAATCCATTTGCCACCAGGAAAGGAAGGAAAATCCAAGAGGATGAGGAATTTCCTTTGGGTTAGAATCTCTTCCATTGTCATAAGTTTTCTGGGTGGAAGCCCTATAAATGTGGGTGTTTCCAGTAATGTTACAGCAGTGAAAAAGCAGCAGCTTAGGCATTCTTGACATCCCTGGGCAGGTCACCAGTGTTTTATCCTCTGTCCCTTTTCTCCTCTGTCTTTCTGTTTATCAATCTTCTTTCTCTATTCCATCATCCATTCTTTCCCTCCTCGTTTCCATGTACCTTTCTTTCCTTGAATCCATCTGTCCTATTTTTTCTGTTTCTTTGTACTCATCACTCCCTCCTTTTTTGAACTATCTATACATATGTCCATCCTTATTTCCCTCTTCTCACCCAGCCATCTCTGCTTCATTCCTCCTGGGGTTCAGAGGAAGATGTGGTTCCCCTGTCAAAGGCCCTTGTTATCAGTTTTCCACTTTTCTCCTGTCATAGAGATGTACAGCATGGAAACAGACCCTTCAGTCCAACTCATCCATGCCAACCAGATATCCGAACCTAATCTAGTCCCATTTGACAGCAGTTGGTCCATATCCCTCCAAACCCTTCCTATTCATAAACTCATCCAAATGCCTTTTAAATGTTGCAATTGTACCAGCCTCCACCACTTCCTCTAGCAGCTCATTTCATACATGCACCACCCTCTGTGTGAAAATGTTGACCCTTAGGTCCCTTTTATGTCTTTCCCCTCTCACCCTAAACCTATGCCCTCTAATTCTGGACTCCCCTACCCCAGGGAAAAGACATTGCCTATTTACCCTATTCATGCCCCTCAATTTTGTAAACCTCTATAAGGTCACCCCTCAGCCTCCGACGCTCCAGGGAAAACAGCCCCAGCCTGTTCAGCCTCTCCCTATAGCCCAAATCCTCCAACCCTGGCAACATCCTTGTAAATCTTTTCTGAACCCTTTCAAGTTTCACAACATCGTTCAAATATGTTTCACTTTCCATTCTCCATTATCAATTTCACCCACTGCTAATATGCCAGACTTCAAATAGATATTAATTTAGTTGGTAGGATGTGATTTTTAATAAGATATCAAATCTCAGAATCTACCTCATATTTGACCAACAACAGTTTAATCAACAATGGATTTTAGATGTCATGTTTGATTAAACATTGTTATGTGAAAGTTCAGTGTTTTTCCCCAATGAGCCAAGGGTTGTCAGAAATAGTTAGCAGTGAAAACCCAAAATTTCACAATAGATTATCAGATGTGTGACTCACTAGTTAAACACTGCAGATGAAGTAAATAAGAATGTCAATTCAATGGAACACGATGGACACTGTCTGTCTCTTAAGAATTGCATTCAGTTTTTCAACAATTGAGAACCTGAATTTTTCCTTGGCTGTGAGAAGGGTTGGCAGAGATCTCCACCCTTCAGGTTCCTGCCCAGTGAGCCACATTCCACACGAGGGCATCAGGGTCCAAAGTCAATTCTGACCCCTCAGTGTCACTACTAGCCAAGGTGGCACTTGGGCACTGTGTTGGCATCTGTTCCACCCTAGATGAGGGTTGGAGTCAGCTTAGATGCCCACTGACATTCAGTGACCCACCTCCACCTTTGGTTTGGATAGGAATACTGTGTTTAAGGATCTTAGGTGAAGAATTACCCTCCAGCAGATGGTATAGTGCTTGATGCTAGAAGCTGGTGAAACCATTTCCAGCAATACCAGGGCTATATTTTACCAGCTACCTGGAGGTAGGTTGAGGCCTCATAAAATAACAATGGGACTGGAGTCTCCTGTCTTCTTGCAACCACTGGATATTCTTGGGGGGAAGGCACCTGAACTAATTCATGGCCCTCCAAACCCCAGTGGGATCCTGGCTCTGGAGAGGAGGAGTGGGCATTCTTTATGGCTTCCCCTCCCCCGGTGACAAAAAACTTCTCATTGAGATGGACCTTCCTCCTGCAATTTTGATAGCAACCATCTGGTGTGGTGGCGCTGTTGAGCAGCTGCACCTACAGTTGGGTGGGCGACATTGGGACAAGTCAGCATCACCACTGTCTGTAAAATGCCACCTGGGATCCTGTCACTTTCCGCACAGGATTCCCTCCTTCTGGAAACTCTCTGGTCTGATATCTTATTGTTGACCTCGTGGAGGGTTGAGGCAAGCCCTATGTAGTGCTCAAATGTGCCGCAGATTTGAAAGCAAGCTGGAGGCAGAAACACTGTTAACTGTGTGTGTGTGTGTGTGTTTTGGGCTCCATATGTGAAAATTGACATAATTACATGAGAGACGGTTCAGAGAAAGTTCATTCCTGAGATGAACTGCTTATCTGACAAAGGAAGATTGAACAAGTTCATCCTCACTCCATTGCTGTTTAGAAGATTGAAAGGTGTTGTTATTGAAGTGTACAGGCCGCTGAAAAGGGGTGGTTGATTGACAGGAGCTTTTGTTTTTATTGGGGAGATGATACAGTTTAAAAATGAGAGATTCCCTCATTGTGAGGGAGCTGAAGTGACTATCTTTTCCTCAAGGTCATACATTGGGAACTGTAGGTCCAGCTCCCGTCCCCAGAAAGCAGTGGGTGCTGGGTTATTGCATTTAAGGTTCTGTTCGATAGATCTTTTGCAGACAAGGTAGTTGAGAGTTATGGTGGTCAAAATGCAGTTGAAACTTCAAGCAGATCGATTGAATGGAGCAACAGTCTCACAGGGCTGTGCTGTTAATGAGAATGAAGTTGTTAGTGACACAAGGTTTGGGCTTTGAAAGCCTGAAACTTGTCAGAGGAAGGTTGGGGAACAGAGTACAATTTGAGTGAGTTGTAATGTTGTAACGATGAACTTAACCTTGATTTTTGAAGCTAACTGAAGTTAAAACGAACCATTCAGATGTGTACCATTTGTTTCTCATTCCAAAGGATCTGTTATCCTAGTTAATGTTATACTATTTTGTATTGATGGCTGTCAAGGACTTGATATCTCCCTATGGCAGTTACATTGTGTTTACAAACAGGGCAATTAATTTTGCAAGATGACACAGCCCCTTTAAAGTCCTGCAGTTTGTCGCCATGGCAACCAGCTCTCGGGGATGTCTCTATAAACAGCTGTTGCGTGCTGTACATTTCCGATTTGTGCTTCTCAAACTGAACAAGCGATGCACAATGGAAAACATCTGTAACCAAATTCCCCAAAGTATTTGAAAGGAATTCCTGCAAGATATATAAGAAAATAACAACAGGGCCCTCCTGATAAACGAGACACTCGGTACTAAAAGCTTCTTTTCCCTTTCTGCTCTTCCCTGCTGGGATCTCCTCTCCTGCCCCAACAGGTAAACGCTCTCCTGCCAGGAAGAAGGGACTTGCATTTTCCTAGCACCACCTTTGTTCTCTAGCTCTCGCAAAGCTTTTGACAGACAATGCACTGTCTTGAAGTGCAGTCACTATGAAGTAAACCAAACACGATGGCCAATGGTGAAGGAATGGTGCTTCATTCTGCTGTTTTAGGTATTGCCTGAACCACCAGGGATTAGTGCCAAAACAAAACCCTGCATTTATATGGCATCTTTTATAACTTCAGATGTCCTCAGCCTCCCTCTCTCCTCGTTTAATGCTCATCTAACTTACAATGCCGTTATTTAGCTTGATGTCCAGTTGGTTCAATAATATCCTAGTGAGGGAATGTTACACTACACTAAAATGAGCTATATAAATGTAATCACGGGATATTTTCCAAGCTCACACTTTCTGTACCTTTACCAACAGTCGCTTCTTCCACATTGTTATCAGACTTATGAACAGGCTTCTCATATATTAGAACTCATCTTTCTCTCCACCCTCCCTGTAGCTGTAAACTATTATTCTGCATTACCTTCTATTACCCTAAAGTATTTACGTAAGGTCTCATTTGTCTGGTTAGCACATGAAACAATATTTTTCACTGTATCGCGGTACACGTGACAAGTCAATAACAAATCAAAACCAAGATATAGTATTGGAACAGGATTGTTTGAGGTATTCACTGCTATGAATTCTTCTGTGCATCTGTTTAATCATGGACCAATCTCATGATTGGTGTTCGATGATACACCACCATTGTGTATCTACAGAGCAGATACTGTGCTTCGATAACAACAACATTTGATCAGACATAATTACCAGGACCTTAGGGAGTTGGACTTGATATATCTGCTCATCTCCACTCACAGATCCTGTGACATCAGAACAACAAGCATTGCATGGAGCCAATGTGATCTAAATGTTTATACCTTTCAGAGCTATTTCCTTAAACAACAAGCTCATGTTGAAGTGCTTTTAAAACAATTCCTTATGAAAGGCTTTTGCATGAAACGTCGATTTTCTTGCTCCTCGGATGCTGCCTGACCTGCTGTGTTTTTCCAGCACCACTCTAATCTAGACTCTGGTTTCCAGCATCTGCAGTCTTTGTTTTTACCTGCTTTTGAAATGTCACTGTTCTAGTGTTGGGAAATGCAGCAGTCAAATTATCATCACCAAGCAATCACTGAGATAATGACCAGTTAATCTGTCGTTTAGTGATGTTAATTGGGAGAGAAATATTCCCAAAGACATTGGGGGGAAATTCTTTTTTAGTGAATTTCTTTTGTTTCCATCTACAAGATTAAAGAGGTTCTCAGTTTAAAATCTCATTCCTGATGAAGGGCTTGTGCGCGAAACGTCAAATTTCCTGTTCCTTGGATGCTGCCTGACCTGCTGCGCTTTAACCAGCAACACATTTTCAGCAGTTAAAATCTCATTTGCAAGACGGCATCTCAGACAGTGCAGCACTGCCTTAGTACTGTAGTGTAGTGTAGTGTAGTGGTCCAGTTTGTGTTGTAGTCTCCACAGTGGGGCTTGAGCCATGCTCAAAATATTTTCTCAACAGCTCCCCTGAAGTTTCTGAAAGGCTACTTTTGGATTTTGAAGGGTTTTTTGTTTGGTTTTTGGGGGCTTCTTTTTCAGCCTCATGAAGTCCTTCATTAGATAATAGAGTGAGTGGTAACAATATCTTCAGTATTTGTGATGATACCTCAGATTTGGTATTGTACAGAAATCAAATTAGAAGAATTCATCATTATCCCTGGGAATAATCAATGCTCCATTACAACCACAACACAAGGAAAGCATCTGTTTCCAAGACACTGCAATATTTTAAGTTGTCACAAGACAAGTTAGCAACAAATGCTTTCTTAGATAAAATAACTTATAATTCTAATCACAAAATGAATCATTCAGAATGACATTGCTCTAGACTATTGAGGTCACAGCTCAATGCTTGCATATTTCTCTGTACAAGATTCTCTGCACCTCAAGTAATTCACAGGATTAATGACTGAGGTATGATAGCACACACATACACGTCTTTATGAGATTAAACTATTTTATGCTAAATTATACAATTTTATAGTGTTTATTGAACGCATATATTTGCACCCATATCATCACCCATGATCTCCTGAACCTTTAATCTCGAGACTCCATATTCCCTTTGGGTGTCAGTTGTCAGTTCGGTGAGTTTGCTTTTATTGAAAAGTTTTAAAGTGTTCATTCCTTTCAACCTCCCCTCCAGAGATGGCCTTTTGCAGCTCACCCCCACAATCACTCCCCCCACAATCTCCCATTGCAGCTTCTCTTTCCCCTCCTCTGTAGCTCATGTATCACCACCTGGCAGCATCATTTCGCCCACTCCCCACACCCTTCACTCCCTCACCCCCATCACTCTATCATCCCCACTCCCCTCACTCCCTCACCCTGTCACTCCCTCACCCCACTCCCCTCACTCCCTCATTCCCCATACCCCTCATGTCACACTATTTCCCCCCTCCCCCACTCCCCTCACTCCCTCATTCCCCATACCCCTCATGTCACACTATTTCCCCCCTCCCCCACTCCCCTCACTCCCTCACCCCGAAACTCCCTCGCCTTAAACTATGCCCCCCCCACCTTGATCCCTTGCCCAGTGCGTTGTTTCCTGTTCCCACTCCTCTCACTCCATTAAACAAAATAAAGAACTGGGAATGCTGAAGATCTGAAACAAAATCAGAAATAGCTGGAGAAACTCATCAGAACTGGCACCATCTGTAGGGAGAGTAAATATTTGGAGTCCAGTGACTTGTACCTTAATGGTAAGGTTGTGCGTAGTGTTGTTGAACAAAGAGACCTTGGAGTGCAAGTTCACAGTTCCTTGAAAGTCACAGGGATAGCAAAGAAAGCGTTTTGTATGCTTTCCTTTATTGATCAGTGCATTGAGTATAAGAGTTGGGAAGTCATTTGTGGCTGTACAGGACGTTTGTTAGGTCATATTTGGAATATTGCGTGCAATTCTGGTCTCCTCCCTATTGGAAGGATGTTGTGAAACTTGAAAGGGTTCAGAAAAGATTGACAAGGATGTTGCCAGGGTTGGAGGGTTTGAGCTCGAGGGAGAGGCTGAATAGGCTGGGGCTGTTTTCCCTGGAGCATCGGAGGCTAAGAGGTGACCTTACAGAGGTTTATAAAAACATGAAGGGCATGGATTAGGTAAATATATAGGGACTTTTCCATAGAGTGGAAGAATCTAGAACTAGAGGGTATAGGTTTAGGGTGAGAGGGAAAAGATATAAAAGAGACCTACGGGGCAACTTTTTCACGTGTATGGAATGAGGAAGTGGTGGAGGCTGGTACAGGGTACAACATTTAAAAGGTATCTGGGTGGGTATATGAATAGGAATAGTTTAGAGGGATATGGGCCAAATGCTAGCAAATGGGACAAGGTTAATGTAGGATCTCTGGTCAGCATGGATGAGTTGGACCAAAAAGGTCTACTTCTGTGTTGTATCTCTATGACTGTATGATCCTTTCTTAAGATCATTCACTCTTCATAGATGCTGCCAGATCTGCTGAGTCTCTGCAGCCAATCCTGTTCCGGCCCCTGTCCTGGATGTGGGGGTTTGCCTCTGAGTATTTTGAGCACAGATTTAAACCCCCAAACTTCTGACTTCAAAGTGACAGAGAAAGTGACAAATAATCCAGGGAGCCATTGGGAAATCTTTTCTGGAGGAAGAAAGCACTCAATCCAGAGACAGGAATCCTGAATTGGAGCTAGCAGTCTTCCTGACACTAATGGATCCCAGGCTGCTTCCCAATGTGGTGGGCACCCACTGTAATTATGGTGACGAGGGCCTTGCCAACAATTGTTTATTCATGCAGGGGATGTGAGTATTGATGACTGAACCAGCATTTATTGCCCATCCCGAGTTGCCCTTGAGAAGGTGGTGATGAGCTGCCACCTTGAATTGCTGAATTCTAGGACTTGCACCCAGCAACAGTGAAGGAATGGCAATATATTTCCAAGTCAGGATGGTGAGTGGCTTGGAGGGGAACCTGAAGATGATGTTCCCATGTGTCCTCTTGGCCTTGTCCTTCTAGATGGAAATGGATTTGGAAGGTACTATCTTGGGATCTTTGGTAAATTACTGCAGTGTGCCTTGTAGATAGTACCAGCAGTGTGCATTGAGTGTCAGTGGGGGAGCGAGTGAATGCATGTAGGTGCGGTGTCAATCACATAGGTTGTTTTTGTCCTGGATGGTGTCAAACATCTTCAGTGTTGTTGCAGCTGCACCATCCAGGCAAGTCAAGTGTAGTTCGTCACACTGTTGAGGTTAGGGTTAAGATTAGAGTGGTGCTGGAGAAGCACAGCAGGTCAGGCAGCATCTGAGGAGCAGGAAAATCGATGTTTCGGGCAAAAGCCCTTCATCAGGAACCTTATAGATGGATGTGAATTACATGCGGCATGAACAAAGAAATAAAATACAGAACTGCAGCTGACCCCACGCCCTCTTGTGAATGCCTGAGATTCCCCACCTATACATTTACCACTAGCCTCAGAACGATTACTGAGTGAATTTCTCACGTGTGGATGTTCACACCTAAAGCATTTAGAACGGGGATATGAAGTCTCGTGACATTAAGGCTTATTCTCTAAGGAACAATTGAAGTTGATATTTTTCTGCATTCTTAGAATTTTAGGAGCCTCATATTTCTCCCAAATGTGATACCAATATTTATAAAATGAAGTTGTGTTGATGTAACCCACTGACTCGACAAATATCTGCTCCCCAGAAGAACAATAAAATGAGCTTGTTTCCATATATTAAATTCCTTGAGTGGGTCCATGGTTTTAATAAAAATATTAATATGTGTGTGCACACTAACAGTACACCGATGGATGGTTCTAGAATGGTTGTGTTTGGATCACTTGTACACATGGCAAGAAATCAGGACGTGCTTATAAACAGGGAGAAAGAGCTTTTAGCACAGCAGGAAACTGATGCACTATAGCTGAGGGATATGTTCTGTGTAAAAAATCTTCAATTTCTTTCACAACCTCAAAAAAAGACTTCACAAAAGCCTATAAAGTCATTTTTGAAGTTTAATCATTTTGTTGTAAAACAGTAAACATGGCAGACAACTCTGCACACAGCTAGCTCTCACAAACAGCCACAAGATAATGGCCACATAATGTGTTCAGAATGGATAAACACTGGGGAGGATTTCCCCTTCACTTCAGAACTGTGCCAAGGGACCTTGTACGTCCTCCTGAGAGGCAGGTACAAGATCCCTCACTCTTACATATCATCTGAAAAATCTTTGAATCTCAATACAGAAGATTCAGCAGACTCAAAATATTCAAGATGGCACAGACCCAGTCTCTTGGCCTCAGCACAGACCCAGTGTGGTGTCCTCTCGGCCTGGCCTGGTGGTCTCAGCCCAATGTGGCTTCCTCTTGGCTCAATGTGGTGGTCTCTCAGCTTGGTTTGGTGGCCAGTGGAGATCTCGTGGCCCAGTGTGGTGGTCTCTCAGCCCGGTGTGGTGGTCTCCTAGCCAATTGTGGTGGTCTCTCAGCCCAACGAGTCTTCCTCTTGGTCCAGTGTGATGTCCTCTCAGACTGTTGTGGCAGAGTCTCAGACAGTTGTGGAGGTTTGTCAGCTCAGTAAGGCTTCCTCTTGGCCCGGTGTGGTGTCCTCTCGGCCTGGTGTGGCGGCCTCTTGGTCTGGTGTGGTGTCCTCTCGGCCCGGTGTGGCAGTCTCTCGGCCCGGTGTGGCAGTCTCTCGGCCTGGTGTGGTGTCCTCTCGGCCCGGTGTGGCGGTCTCTCGGCCCGGTGTGGCAGTCTCTCGGCCTGGTGTGGTGTCCTCTCGGCCTGGTGTGGCGGTCTCTCGGTCTGGTGTGGTGTCCTCTCGGCCCGGTGTGGCGGTCTCTCGGCCCGGTGTGGCGGTCTCTCGGTCTGGTGTGGTGTCCTCTCGGCCCGGTGTGGCGGTCTCTCGGCCCGGTGTGGCGGTCTCTCGGCCCGGTGTGGCGGTCTATCGGTCTGGTGTGGCGGTCTCTCGGCCCGGTGTGGCGGTCTCTCGGCACGGTGTGGCAGTCTCTCGGCCTGGTGTGGCAGTCTCTCGGCCCGGTGTGGCGGTCTATCGGTCTGGTGTGGCGGTCTCTCGGCACGGTGTGGCAGTCTCTCGGCCCGGTGTGGCGGTCTATCGGTCTGGTGTGGCAGTCTCTCGGCCTGGTGTGGCGGTCTATCGGTCTGGTGTGGCGGTCTCTTGGCCTGGTGTGGTGTCCTCTCGGCCTGGTGTGGCAGTCTCTCGGCCCGGTGTGGCAGTCTCTCGGCCCGGTGTGGCGGTCTCTCGGCCCGGTGTGGCAGTCTCTCGGCCCGGTGTGGCGGTCTCTCGGTCTGGTGTGGCGGTCTCTCGGCCCGGTGTGGCGGTCTATCGGTCCGGTGTGGCGGTCTCTCGGTCTGGTGTGGCGGTCTCTCGGCCTGGTGTGGCGGTCTATCGGTCTGGTGTGGCGGTCTATCGGTCTGGTGTGGCGGTCTCTCGGCCTGGTGTGGCGGTCTCTCGGCCCGGTGTGGCAGTCTCTCGGCCCGGTGTGGCGGTCTATCGGTCTGGTGTGGCGGTCTCTCGGCCTGGTGTGGCGGTCTCTTAGCCCAGTGAGGCCTCTGGCGTCAAAGTGATTCCAGAGTGGTCTCCTGGCCATGACAGCCTTGAGGTAAAGTCAGCGCCAGTGTGCACTTGGTTGGAAGGACTACTGTTCTGAACTTTTTTATTTCACTATTCTCTCATTTATTCCTGTGGTCTATAATGCTGGACTTCTTATTTCTTTATTTTTTTCCCCCTAAGAACTAAGGGTAACAAGGGACAGAATGGGGTCCCTCAAAGATCAGCAAGGAGGCCTTTGTGCGGAGCCACAGGAGATGGAGAAGATACTAAATGAGTATTTTTCATCAGTGTTTACTGTGGAGAAGAACATAGAAGATACAGAATGGAGGGAAATAGATGGTGACATCTTGAAAAATGTCCATATTACAGAGAAGGAAGTACTGGATGTCTTGAAACACATAAAGGTGGATAAATCCCCAGGACCTGATCAAGTATACCCTAGAACTCTGTGAGAAGCTAGGGATGTGTTTGCTGGGCTCCTTGCTGAGATATTTGTACCATTGATAATTACAGGTGAGGTGCCGGAAGACTTGGAGGTTGGCTAACGTGGTGCCACTGTTTAAGAAGGGTGGTAAGGACAAGCCAGGGAACTATAGACCAGTGAGCCTGACGTCGGTGGTGGGTAAGTTGTTGGAGGGAATCCTGAGGGACAGGATTTACACATATTTGGAAAGGCAAGGCCTGTTTAGGGATAGTCAGCATGGCTTTGTGCGTGGGAAATCGTGTCTCACAAACTTGATTGAGATTTTTGAAGAAATAACAAAGAGGATTGATGAGGGCAGAGCGGTAGATGTGATCTATATGGACTTCAGTCAGGCATTTGACATGGTTCCTCATGGGAGACTGATTAGCAAGGTTAGATCTCGTGGAATACAGGAAGAACTAGCCATTTGGACACAGAACTGGCTCAAAGGTAGAAGACAGAGGGTGGTGGTGAAGGGTTGTTTTTCAGACTGGAGGCCTGTGACCAGTGGAGTGCCACAAGGATCGGTGCTGGGTCCACTACATATCATCATTTATGTAAATAAGTTGGATGTGAACATCGGAGGTATAGTTAGTAAGTTTGCAGATGACACCAAAATTGGAGGTGAAGTGGACAGCAAAGAAGGTTACCTCAGACCACAACTGGATCTTGATCAGATGGGCCAATGGGCTGTGGAGTGGCAGATGGAGTTTAATTCAGATAAATGCGAAGTGCTGCATTTTGCGAAAGCAAATCTTAGCAGGACTTATACACTTAATGGTAAGGTCCTAGGGAGTGTTGCTGAACAAAGAGACCTTGGAGTGCAGGTTCATAGCTCCTTGAAAGTGGAGTTGCAGGTAGATAGGATAGTGAAGGAGGTGTTTGGTATACTTTCCTTTATCGGTCGGAGAATTGAGTACAGGAGTTGGGAGGTCATGTTGTGGCTGTACAGGATGTTGATTACACCACTTTTGCAGTATTGTGTGCAATTCTGGTTTCCCTCCTGACGGAAGGATGTTGTGAAACTTGAAATGGTTCAGAAAAGCTTTACAAGAATGTTGCCAGGATTGGAGGATTTGAGCTACAGGGAGAGGCTGAATATGCTGGGGCTGTTTTGCCTGGAGCATTGGAGGCCGAGGGGTGACGTTATAGAGGTTTATAAAAACATGAGGGGCATGGATAGGATAAATAGACAAAGTCTTTTCCCTGAGATGGGAGAGTCCAGAACTAGAGGCATAGGTTTAGGATGAGAGGGGAAAGATATAAAAGGGACCTAAGGGGCAACATTTTCACTCAGAGGGTGGTACGTGTATGGATTGAGACGCCAGAGGAAGTGGTGGAGGCTGATACAATTACAATATTGAAAACACATCTGGATGGGTATATGAATAGGAAGGGTTCGGAGGGCTGTGGGACTTGATTAGGTTAGGATATTTGGTCAGCATTGACGAGTTGGACCGAAGGGTCTGTTTCTGTGCTGTACATCTCTAGGACTCTGTGACTCAATGACTGAAGATTCTGTACCTCAGTACCTCGTGCCTAAGATGGCACAATAGGTGGCAACTTGTAAACTTTTCACTGTACTCATTTGAGTTTATGTGACAATAAAGTTAATTCAGTTCAGCTTTTACATTGATCTGCCTCTGATTTTAATTCTCACACACAGTGAAGCTCCGTTTGTTGAACCAAAGATAACTGGGAGGTGAAAGTGAGGATTGCAGATGCTGGCATGCTGCCTGACCTGCTGCGCTTTTCCAGCAACACATTTTCATAACTGGGAGGTGTACAGGATACACTGTCAGATAGCGGATGGACTGTGCTGACTGAGCCAGTAGAGAATTGCTATCCAGTAACATCACCTCACTGTGGAGGAATAGCACAACATTTGTCTAACAGTTTCAAGCCTCACGGATTCTACAAGCTGCTGTCAACATTTCAGGCTGTAGTTCCCTGATAAAAAGGAATGTCGGGGAACTTGTGAAACTATTCAGCTGAATAACAGAAACTTCACTTTAAACCATCTGCAAAGCTTTATTTTAATAAATGTACTTTGGAAAATACAACCTTGGTTTTAGCTGGTTTTGTCGTTTGGACCCTCTGTGTCTCTCCAAGGTAATGTTGAAAGCTCCAAGTAAGATTGGAGTATTCAGTCTGCCTTTGGAAGGAAATAACCTTACCAGGTGTTTTGAATCACATATTGGTTCTGAAAAGGTAAGTATTGGAGACTGCATTTGGCTCCACATAATCTGATGTCTTCAGTTCTGGGTCAGGAAAGGATTCCAGCTCAAGATCCTGTTGGATTTGAGCATACTATCCCTTTCTCCTGATGGCGGGGCACCATCCTGTGAATACTGAGGTCGCAGTTCCATTGCAGCTTACACCCACTCACCGACATATTTATTAAACCCCCATCTCGACAGATTGGCCCTAGCACTTCAGAGCGAATCCAGCTAATTCTTTTCCGAATTCAGAAGAATTTTGCTTGAGGCAAAAATCATTTAGCCACAGGCCACATCAGACAAGGGGTCGTCCACTTAAAGCAGACAAGAGAGAAACAATGTGATTTTAAAGAGAATGCACCCTGGTTTATTTTCCTAACCTTTGAACAGGAAGTGATCAGTGTGGTCATGTCGGGTCATAAATCCAAAAGTAATGGAATGAGACTGATACAAAAACATTTTCCTTATCTCTGAACAAAATGGTTATTGTAAAAAGAATCCAAATCTGTAAATCTGATGATCACCAGTCCTGAAACTCTGCGCTGAGCTGATCGGTTTTAACTTGCAGCAGGTTGAGAGGGAACATGGTGTACATAATTTGTCTCTCTGCTCATTATAGGAAGAGATTACCAAGGTTTGTTTTGGCAGACTTCCCAAGGATATCTAGCTTTTCCCTCCTCTAATCCTGTGGCCTGTTGGGGTTTAGGTCCTGCGGTTAATTTAAGATTCCACCAGCTCTAAAGCAGGCCAGGTTCAGCACCAGCTGTGTGGAGGGGAACCTGTCTGCAGATTTATATCTGCCAGCGACTGAGGGGACAAGGAAAATCCTGACCATACAAACCAGAGGGGCACAGCTGTTAGTCAATCCCAGTTCATGAAGCATTCAGCATGACCTTAGATTAGGAAAAGGAATTCACAGGGAATCAAAGCTTCTACCTCCTAATGACTATCCAGTGGTTCATGGTACAGCATTAAAGAAATGTCAGACACAAATATTTCTATTGCTGCCGGTTAATGCAGAAAGGAAATGTTTGTTTACAAGAAACGTACGCAGTACACATTTCTAGCCTTCATCGTCATGCAGTGGGTTAAATGCTTTGTTTGCAGCCGAGCTGATCTGCCATTTCCAAGCCTCACTCACAATTATTCAATTGCTTTGACTGACAAATGAAGGCTGCATTTCCCAGGAAATCAAAATAGTAACTAATGTAAATATTCAATAGCACTCGTCCTAAGAAGTTAATCTTACAGTTTAGTTCCTTTCAGTGTCACGATTCCATCATCTGCAGGACTAGTTGCAATAAACTCTCCTGTGGTTATGGCAGTGGTGTTACTGCACAGCTGAGTCCACTTCATTCAGGAGACCTTTTAATACATAGCTCCATTTAATTTCTTTCTTAGGATTAATCTTGTGCACCTGGATTTACTCATGACATTATAGTGTTAGGGAGAGAACTTTATATGTTGAGTTTCCTTGCCCTTGCTGAAGTACAGTCTGTTGGTAGGGCCATTTCATGCTCAAGATGGGGCGGGGGGTGAAAGGGATTAAAGACCATGCAACTAATTATGAGCAATAATGAGAAATTCACCATCTGGTTCCTGGTCCGATCATGCGCATTGGTGCAGCCAATTATTTGGTTTTAGCTCATGCAGGACTTAACTACTTACAGCTAGTCAGCTACATTATATCATTCTACCTTCCACGGCACGGTGGCACAGTGGTTAGCACTGCTGCCTCACAGCGCCTGAGAACCGGGTTCAATTCCCGACTCAGGCGACTGACTGTGTGGAGTTTGCACATTCTCCCCGTGTCTGCGTGGGTTTCCTCCGGGTGCTCCAGTTTCCTCCCACAGTCCAAAGATGTGCAGGTCAGGTGAATTGGCCATGCTAAATTGCCCATAGTGTTAGGTAAGAGGTAAATGTAGGGGTATGGGTGGGTTGCGCTTCGGCGGGTCGGTGTGGACTTGTTGGGCCGAAGAGCCGGTTTCCACACTGTAAGTAATCTAATCTAATCACAACAGGAATTAGGTTATTGGAGGATCTGACTTTACAAATGTGCGATACCCTTAGCATCTTAAGGCATGCATGTGCAATTGTCAACAGGTTAAAAGTATGTGTCACATCTAAATCAAGAGGTTGATACTATTGTGTGAAGACTTTGAGATCCGAGAGGAACTTTGCCATTATGTCATGGAGATATCTAAATAGCACAGTATGAGCAGAATTAGTGAAATAGAAAGCTGATTTGAAGACATTTGAAGCAGAGAACAGTTTTTCAATAAGATTGTAGAGTCTGGTATCTCTCAGATTCCCATGGAAACTAGTAGTCAGGATTAATATGCAACAAACTGAAGAATTTCTGAAGAAACTTGTGCCAATAGACAGTTCTTTACTTTGACTTGTCATGATCAGTCAGTCTTAAACCCAAACTCTTGCATCTGGGCTTAAAACCACACAACACAAGGAATAAGGTCATAAAAATGATCTTCTGTAACAGGACAGTCCAGAACAAGGGGGAAGAATGGTAAAATTAATTAGGTCATTCAGAGATGTTAGAAAGTATACCTTCACACAAGGAGCAGAGAACATCTGGACCTCTGTCCTGCTGGATGACCTCGAGTCTGGTGTTCACTCACAAATGTCAAAACAGCTTCATGGTTCTCATTCAGTAAAAGTATTCAGGCGAATGGAACCAGAGTGGATAAATGGTGTTGCACTATAGATTAACCTTGATCTAACCAACAAACTAGAGCTATGAGGACCTGGATTGCCAACTCCTGATCCCAACTTCCCTTTATATCTGCAACATGTTCCCATTGCATCCCTGGAGCGGTGCGACATAGTGGAAACACAAATCATGATGATTTCTAAAAAGAAAATCCAAAACACTGTCTTTTGGAATCCTAAAGGTACAGAAATAGGCCATTTGGCCCATTGAGTCTGGATTGACCCTCTGAAGAGCATCCCACCCAAATGCAGCCCCCTACCCAATCCCCATAACCCTGCATTTTCCATGGCTAACCCACCTAGCCTGTACATTCCTGGGCACTGTGGGTAGTTAAGCATCTTTGGACTGTGGCAGGAAACTGAAGCACCCAGAGTAAGCCACACAGACACAGAGAAAACATGCAGACTCAGTCGCCCAAAAATGGAATCAAATCCTGGTCCTTCGTGCTATGAGGCAGAATGCTTTCCACTGAACCCCCGTGACAGTCTAACTTATGGTAATAATAAAATATATCCCTGTCCCCATACAGTTTATCCTTTTGGTTCTTCTGGACATTGATTCATAACCAAAAGCTGGCTGTGAATTGTCCTTAAGTTGGGACAGAAGCAATCATCTGAATCCGTGAGGCCATGATGCTGTTGATGACTCAGGCAGGAGGGTGCCTGTGTTGTGAGCTGGAACTGCTCAGCATCAACACTGGATGAACGGTGAGCCTCACTCCCCTGGATCAGCAGAAAAAAGAAACTGCACCAGAAATAAAAATGATATTGACAGTCCTTGCCATGAGCAAACTCCAGCGAGTTTAATTGTTTCTCAATCTTGTCAATACTGCATAAACTTTAAGGAGATATTTTTGCTTCATGCTTTGAGGCTAAACAATTTGCACATTAGCACCAATAAATTCAACCTCAAATACAGAGGCAAACCAGCCAGTAACTCATTCCATGAATTAATTAACGTTTAATGTAGGGAAGTGCTTTTCTATTTTTATTATGGAAATTATATCCTTTCCCTTGTCAATTTCTCTCCGTTGACTGGGGTACAGTTTCATCTGTACTTCTGATCTAAGGATGTACACTCCATTTGCAAGAAGATATTGAATCAATGAACTGCTGCGAGACTGGAGTCACATAGAGGTCTGGAAGCCTCTGACTTGCACCCCGAAGGACTTCTTAGGATATACAGCACATGAACAGACATTTGACCCAACAAGTGATTGCTGCTATTGATGCTCCTATCTGCCCCCACCGAAAAGTCAACCATAGCAAAAACCTACACTAATAAACCACACTAAGTGACCATAAAATTCACCATAGTAATCTGTCATCGAGCAAAGTAATGGACTATAGTAATCCAGCAGAGTAATCTACCATAGTAATCTATAATCTACTGTTGTAATCTACCATAGTAATCTATAATCTACTATAGTGATTGACCAGAGTAATGAGTCCTAGAAAACTGCTGTAGTTATAATGGTGACATTGAGACGGTTTGGTCAGTTCCACTACCTCAGCCCTGAACTACTAAACTACTGAAGAGGAAGGATGCCCACCTGAAGTCTTTGGCAGAAGATGGGCTCAATCTTCATGAACAGTAAGATTTATTACAGAACGGCTAGTTTATTACTTAATAACTAATTACATTCCCACTGCGATCTTTTGTAACACGTGATGATCTGTTGTAAGACATCTGGCTCAGCTTCACATGAACGTTACTGCTCCTGGAACATCTCCATATAGCATTGGTAGCAAACACAGAACGGGTACAGTACACTCTCCAAGGAACAAGGCTTCCTAGGCTGACGGGGGGAGCTTATCTCATAATGTCAGTTTAACCATTCAGGTATTAACTACATTATACACTACCTCTCCCCAAGCTTTTCTTGTTATTAAATTCTTGTTTCACATTACTTTATTGATCAATAGCCCATCTCGTGCCAAGACTTGAGCTTTATAAATGGCGACAATTTGATTGAGTTGAAAATCTGTTGTTTGAGGATGAGGATTTTGGTGCCATTTGGTTGCTTGACTGTAACTTTGGTGACCTTTAATTTCCCGGGTGCTGTTTGCTGAGGATGTCTTCTGACATTAATGTTGCTTGTTCCCCTTGAAAAGTCTTTATTTTCCTTAATATTGTCAGAGAAGATGGTTGTGTTTTGGAAATAATTAACCTCCTTTTGACATTTTGACAAGGTATACTAACATGTGATTTTTCTATTCTCTCACTCATTTGGATGACCTCATTGCTTATCAAGTTCAGTCAGACAGGAAAGCTGAGTCAGCTGTTTTGACAATGCTGCACCTAAACAGCTGATTTGAATGTATTAGATTAGATCCCCTATAGTGTGGAAACAGGCCCTTCAGCCCAACAAATCCGCAGCAACCCTCCGAAAGTAACCCACCCAGACCCTTTTCCCCTCTAACTAATGCATCTAACACTACGGGCAATTTAGCACAGCCAATTCACCTGGCCTGCACATCTTTGGACTGTGGGAGGAAACCAAAGCACCCAGAGGAGACCCACGCAGACACAGGGAGAATGTGCAAACTCCACGCAGACAATCACCTGAGGATGGAATCAAACCAGGGTATCTGGCACTGTGAGGCAGCAACACTAACCACTGAGCCACCGTGTCACCCCAGGAGTTTCGCTAATTCCTGACACTTGTGGTGTTAAGGATATTCGATGATTGGATTTTGAAGATTCGTTGCAGTTGGAAGTCAGTTGTATAATTCCTAGAAAGCTGTGAAATTGGTTATATCATCTGGGTCTCGGTTGTGAAGAGATTTGGGAGGCAATGTAGCTGACTTGTTTTTCTGAGGTTCAGTGAACATTCTGATGGACTGTTCCACTTGTTGACTCGTGTTCTGTTGATCACAGGTATTTGGCATTTGAGCTAATTCTTGAACCACTTTGGAATATTGCATTCAGTTCTGGTCTGCCTACTGCAGGAATGAGGTTGTTAAACTTGAAAGGGTTCAGAAAAGATTTACAAGGATCTTGCCAGGGTTGGAGAGTTTGAGCTACAGGGAGAGGCTGAATAGGCTGGGGCTATTTTCCCTGGAGCGTCAGAGGCAGTGGAGTGACCTTGTAGAAGTTTAAAAATCATGAGGGGCATGGATAGGGTAAATAGCCAAGGTCTTTTTTCCCAGGGTAGGGGAGTGCAAAGCTAGAGGGCACAGGTTTAAGGTGAGAGGGGAATGATTTGAAAGAGATCTAAGGGGCAACTTTTTCAGGGTAATTGTATGAAATGAGCTGTGAGTGGAGGTGAGAGGGGCTGGTTATAATTACAACATTTACTAGAATCCCTACAGTGTGGAAACAGGCCCTTCAGCCCAACAAATCGACACCAACCCTCTGAAGAGTAACCCACCCGGACCCCGTGGCGGTGGCACAGTGGTTAGCACTGCTGCCTCACAGCGCCTGAGACCCGGGTTCAATTCCCGACTCAGGCGACAGACTGTGTGGAGTTTACACGTTCTCCCCGTGTCTGCGTGGGTTTCCTCCGGGTGCTCCGGTTTCCTCCCACAGTCCAAAGATGTGCGGGCCAGGTGAATTGGCTGTGCTAAATTGCCCATAGTGTTAGGTAAGGGGTAAATGTAGGGTATGGGTGGGTTGCGCTTCGGCGGGTCGGTGTGGACTTGTTGGGCCGAAGGGCCTGTTTCCACACTGTAAGTAATCTAAGCTAATCCATCTCCCCTACACATCCCTGAACATTATGGACAATTTAACTTGGCCAATTCACCTAATCTGCCCATTTTTGGATTGTGGGAGGAAATCCACACAGACACAGAGAGAATGTGCAAAATCCACACAAACTGTTGCCCAAAGCTGGGATTGAACCTGGATCCCTGGTGCTGCAAGGCAGCAGTGCTAACCACTGAGCCACCACATCTGGATGGGTATGTGAACAGAAAGGGTGTAGAGGGATACGGGCCAAGTGCTGGCAAATAGGACTAGGTTAATTTAGGAAATCTGGTCAACATGGATGAGCTGGACCAACAGGGTCTGTTTCTGTGCTGTATATCTCTATGATTCTATTGTCAATTTGAGAGGAAAGCATGTGTTTCAGTTCTGAAGTGGGAAATGTTGTTTTCTGATACCATGCAGCTGTTCTATATAATATGGATGACAGTATTTTCAGAGCACCAGCAGTATTCCTTTGATTTTGAGTGGGATGGAGGTTCTATCTGTGTCATGCAGTTCTGTTAGACCATTGTTGTTCATTCTCTCTCACCAGTTAAATACAGCAATGCTCCAGCTGCTGTCAAATTTAAAATTAGTTGGATGACGGTTAATAAATGTGAACTGTGTCATTTAGATGAGGCCCCATTACTCCTAAGAATGGCTGATTCACATCTTCTGAACATAACATATGTGCTACAATGAAGAATGTCTTGGTATTCTGAGTTTTCTTAAAAGATTATTGCTACTGTATATGATTTTAACCTACTTGTGCACATTAGCATGACTGGTTTTGTGGTTCAATGGTTGTTTTTGACTCATACACATTCTCCGGCCATGTCCTACTTTCTTACAAACGCTGTGTTGGTCGCATGGATATTATGTCAGTTTGTGTCTTTTCAACTCCACATGTGGAACAGTAACTTCTAGCATCAAAGGATGTAAAAGCATTTTGTGTAGGTCTATCGTGGGATGTTTTGGTGTTTTTGATCCTTACAAAGTTAGCAAATTCTGATGAACATCTTGAGCTCAGTTGGCCTCTCTTGTGATGTTTTTGAGTTTCAGCCTGTTCAGTCTACCATGAGATAGACCGCTCTTTCCAATGTGAGATTTGTTTTGTTGTAACCTATCTGGAAGAAATGTGTTAGATCTTTTCTTATTTCTTCATTCATGGGATGTGATCATCACCGCCTGGCCTGTATTTATGACCCATCCCTAGTTGCCCCTTGAGAAGGTGGTGGTGAGCTGCCTTCTTGAACCACTGCAGTCCACAATATCCGTTGGAGGTGAATTCAAGGATTTTGACCCAGCAATCCTGAAAGACCAAATTATGTCTCCAAGTCAGGATGGTGAGGGGATTTTAGGGATTTGTTGTTGATGGCGCCTCCACGTATCTGCTGTCCTTCCTTCTGAATGGTAATTCTTCTAGATTTGGAAAGTGCTGTCTGAGAAACCTTGGCAAATTCCTGCAGTGTATCTTGTATATAGTACACACTGTTGCAGCTATGTCAGTGGTGGAGGGAGTGGATGCTTGGGAAGGTGATGTCAGTCCAGCAGGGTGCTTTGACTTGGATGGTGTCAAACTTCTTGAGTGTTGTTGAAGCCACACTGATCCACACCAGTGGTGAGTATTTCGTCACACTCCTGACTGTGTCCTGAACATGATTGTCAGAATTTGGAGAGTTAGGAGGTGAATTAAATATCAAAGGCACCTATCTCTATAACATTCTACAATTAAAACAAAAATCTGCAACTATGCCTACAGAGGAAATATACTTCTTCTGTGGAGTTTTTTTTCTGTAATCCTGAAGAAATTCCCAGTCACATGAATTGTTATTTCCATTTCGTGCCACTCACTTTCCCCGCTGAAGGATTTGTGATTTTTCTGGTGGTGTAGTGATTGGGATCAGGTGGCCCTCGTTAGCTACAAGGATCCTGATTGGCCAAGGTTAAGAACCCCAATCAAGAAGGTCTAGGCAGCAAGGTCCACCTGGTCCCAGTCACTACGGGAGGTGTAAAAGTTTTCTCCATTGTCATTAAATTAACTACTACTATTTCTCTCATTTATATTATTTACTTGAAAACTGTTGCATTAATGTTCTAATCTTTTGTCGATGGAGTTGATTTCACTGTTGAATTTTTAAGAATTTGGATAACGGTCTCATTGTATTACTTCATCTTCTTTGACGTGTTTTCTACAGATTGTAATTTTTTAAAGTAACTAGATAATTATTATGAATTGCTAAATATTTATCCTTGAGTTTTTTTATGATGCTGTTAAACTTTTATCTTATTCTTCTTTTCAGAAATGACCTTCAATTACAGTTGCTTAACATTGAAAAAGCTCTAAATGCTTTATACTTAACCTTCTATTTTTGCTGACTAATTGTTTTCACATTAAATATTGTTGAAATGCTTTAAAATAAAGGAAAATGCATTTTACTTTTTCTTCTAAGATGGAGGAAAGATAGTTTTTTTGCACTATATTCCTGTCCTTATTTGTAATTTCACACCCTTTTTAAGGCAAGAGACGATTAATGCCTCTTTGCTTCTTATGGAGTCATAGAATCATCCCTCTGCACCCTTCCTATTCATATACCCATTCATATGCCTGTTAACTGTTGTAATTGTACCAGCCTCCTCCACATCCTCTGGCACCTCATTCCATACACGTTCCACCCTCAGTGTGAAAAGTTGCCCCGTAGGTCCATTTTGAATCTTTCCCCTCTCACCCTAAACCTATGCCCTCTAGTTCTGAACTCCCCCACCCCAGGGAAAAGACCTTGTCTAGTTACCCTATCCGTACCCTTCATGATTTTATAAAGCTGTATAAGGTCACCCCCCCTCAGCCTCCAACGCTCCAGGGAAAACTGTCCCAGCCTCTCCCTATAGCTCAAACCCTCCAACCCTAGCAACATTCTTCCTCTGTGGGAGTTACACAGTTTTATATTCAAAAGTATTGCGCTGGTATCTATTCTTAAAGAAATATTTTCACTTGAAAAATAAGGATTTGTTTTTGCCCTTCAAAGCACTAATTTTATTAAGTTCTTCTGCCTTCAATCTTTCCACCTTCACTAGTCAACTTATACTGCTGTGATCCCAATTTTCATAATGATTGCACTTTCTCACTGTTTTTCCTTTGATTTTTAAGCTATTATAACAAGGTTGTTCACTGAATGTAATGACTTAAGCCTTCTTTTAGCCTCTTAACCTCAGATTTCTCTGTGGCCTACTCAAGATTTTGTTTTTAAGGATTTCTCACTAATTCGAGCAGTTTGAGGTTTTTACAGCAAGCTTAATGTGTTGCTGTCTTTACTGGTGACTGCTGCATTCACACCAGGCTCAAAGAGTCATAAGGAGAAAGTGAGGACTGCAGATGCTGGAGACCAGAGTCGAAGAGTTTGGTGCTGGAAAAGCACAGCCGCTAAGGTAACATTTGAGGAGCAGAAGAATCGACATTTCGAGCAGAAAGGCTTATGTTTGAACTGTCGATTCTCCTCGGATGCTGCCTGACCGGCTGTGCTTTTCCAGCGCCACACTCTTTGACTCAGAGTCATAAACATTATAGCACAGAGGGGGGCTATTCAGCCCATCATGTCTGAACACAATAATCCCATTTTCTAGCTTTTGGCCATTACCCTGGAGACTATGCCATGCAAATGAATATCTAAATTCTGCTGACCCACCCACTCTTTCAGACAGTGAGCTCCATATCCCACCATCCTTTGAGTGAAGAAATTTCTCCTCAACTTGCTTCTTAGCCTTTACCTCTTATCTTAGGTCTGCGTCCCCTGGTTATTCATCCCTCTACTAATGGGTTACAATGTCTTCCTATCCAGCTGATCACTGCCTCTCATAACCCCTAATTCCCTCTCTCAGCTCCCCTCTCAACCTTCACTGTTCCAGGATCAACATCCTCAGCCTAATTCATCTTTCCTCATTGCCTAGATCCTGTAAACGATCTTGGTAAACCTCTGCATCCTCTTCAGCAATTATATTTTGTAATGTGACCATCAGAAGCACACCCTGTACTCTGTCAAGGCCTAACCAGGATTTTATACAGTTCCTGCTTTGGCTAACAAAGTGTCTTATATTCCTTCTTAATACTTTATATTCTTTCTTAGCGCCTTATCTACCTCTCCTGCTACCTTCAGGGATCTGTGGAAATGCACATCGCAGTCACCTGTTAAAACTCAGCCCCCTAGTTTTGTGTTTTGAATAAGACGTAAATGACTTTATTTGAGACCAGTGTTTACTTTCTGTCCACAGCTGTACAGTCTCTGGATACTTTAAATGAACAGATCACATATTTCATCACCAATAAGCCAGTGATGACAGACAGGCAGGATGATGACTTACTGCCTGAGGAACAGGACACTCTGAAGAAATCATTGAACTTAATGAGACACCTACTTATGGATGTGCAGGTACAGAGGACTTTCTCTTTGTTTTGCGTTGCCCTTTATTCCCAGCTGCTTCTGATTGTAAAATTAAAGCTGCGAGTGAGGTTGAGAAAGATCGGTGGGGGAGCGGTGTTTCAGTAGGTCCAGTCATGGCAGAGCAACTCACAACAAAGCCCAATGGAGCAGTGAAAAGTACTGCCCTGCTTTGACCAGATACACCTCAAGTATTGCGTTTGGTTCACATCAAAGGTATGAGGGAGGCATTTAGAGTGGCAATGTTAGAGGGACTGGGTGATGTGGAGAGACTGGATTGTGCAGACCTTAAGAGGGTAAACAGTGCAGAATCAGTAAACCTGGAGGATTACCTGATGCTGACTCACAGCAGCAAGACATCGTTGTTTGCTAGTCCAGGATGGGAGTCTCACTTTCTCTTGCACTGATTAGGACAGGATTGCAAGAATACCAATTCTCAAAGGGAACAGCAATCTATACTGCGTGGCAAGAGGTTACTGATCAGTTAGGAGTGCATTCTGAGTGGTTGAGGCATTGCTATGGAGAATGGACAAGGGAAGGATTACCTGCCAAGTTTTTGTTAAATTTCAAACCAGGCAGGTCAACACTGGTCAAAGAATTGCTCTGGGGAATGGACTAGGGAATAGTTGTTCCTCAAGTTACTGTCTGATTGAAACAGGTGTGAATGTGTGGGTGTGTTTGTTCGGTTTACAGTTACCAATCCTAGAGGATAAATCCGAATTCTAGTTTTGTAGAGCTGCCAGTGTTGTTCTAACTCGCTGATGTGGAGTTTTGAGACTGATAGATCTGGCAGGGACAATTGCTCACATTAAGTGCCCGTTACCTGTTACCTTAGAGTGTGAAAAATATTCAGGACAGATGCAAAGGGCAATGAAAATAAATGTGCATCAATAAAACAAGAAGCTGCAACCGCACCTTCCAGTGGCAGGAATGATTCCACATGCTGAAGGCATTGAAAGGCATTGTTTGAGTTTTTTTTTAAATCTGACCTTCAGAGCGAACACTTCTGAGAATGTACATGATCAATTTAAAATGAAAATTCAAGACAAAAACTATTGTTCTTCCTTCTCCAGTAACGTAGGGGGTTGCAAAATTCAGGTAGAGATTTATTACCTCAAACATACATCGTTAAACTTCATCTGTCAATTTAGCTGGCTTGATGTTAGTTGCCGTTGTACAGATGAACATTTTCATTACTCTTATTGGTTTTAGACCGTCAAGCTCTTCACTTTGAATTATAAGATTATATAATCAAGGCGTTCACTCCACTGCAGTGCTGTCAGTGTACTGCATTGTCATTAACGCCTTTTTTTCAAATGAGACCTTGAATCATACAATACCAAAGAATCAGGCACTGGTTTCTGGTGATATTGAAAGATCAATGGCAACTGTTCATAGCCGAGAAGTGAATCCCGCCCCCATGGTTTGGAAACATTTAACTCTCAGCTAGCACCGCTGAAACTGTTTGTGTGATTATCTCATTCAAGGACTTATACACTTAATGGTAGGGTCCTGGGGAGTGTTGCTGAACAAAGGATCATCGCTCCTTGAAAGTAGAGTTGAAGGTAGATGGGATAATGAAGGAAGTGTTTGGTATGCTTTCCTTTATTGAAGAATTGAATACAAGAGTTGGGAGTTCATGTTGCAGCTGTGCACGACATTGGTTAGGCCACTGTTGGAATATTGCGAGCATTTCTGGTCTCTCTCCTATCAGAAGGACATTTCACTTCTCTGCTTTGAACAGTTGCCATTGATTAGATTACTTACAGTGTGGAAACAGGCCCTTCGGCCCAACAAGTCCACACCGACCTGCCGAAGCGCACCCCACTCATTCCCCACTACGGGCAATTTAGCACGGCCAATTCACCTAATCTGCACATCTTTGGACTGTGGGAGGAAACCGGAGCATCCGGAGGAAACCCACACAGACACGGAGAGTGTGCAAACTCCATACAGTCAGTCACCTGAGTTGGGAATTGAACCCGGGTCTCTGGCGCTGTGAGGCAGCAGTGCTAACCACTGTGCCACCGTGCCGCCCACAATCTTTCAATATCACCAGAAACCAGTGCCTGATTCTTTGGTATTGTATGATTCAAGGTCACATTTGAAAAATGGCATTAATGACAATGCTGTACACTGACAGCACTGCAGTGGAGTGTACACCTTGATTATACAATCTTATAATTCAAAGTGAAGAGCTTAACTGTTAAAACAAGCTGTCTCAACCCAATAAGAGTTATGGAAGAGTTCATCGAAAAGATGTTGTGAAACTTGAAAGGGTTTAGAAAAGATTTACAAGGATGTTGCCAGGGTTGGAGGATTTGAGTTATAGGGAGAGGCTGCTATAGGCTGGGGCTGTTTTCCCTGGAGTGTCGAAGGCTGAGGAGGACCTTTTATAGAGGTTTAAAATCATGAGGGGTATCGATAGGATAAATAGACAAAGTCTTTTCCCTGGGGTGGGGAGAACTAGAGGGCATAGGTTTAGGGTGAGAGGAGAAAGATATAAAAGAGACCTAAGGGGAACTTTTTCACACAGAGGGTGGTATGGGTATGGAATGAGCTGCCAGAGGATGTGGTGGAGGCTGGTACAATTGCAACATTTAAAAGGCATCTGGATGGATATATGAATAGGAAGAGTTTGGAGGGATACGGGCTGGGTGCTGACAGGTGGGCGAGATTGGGTTGGGATATCTGGTCGGCAGGGGCAAGTTAGACCAAAGGGTCTGTTGCCGTGCTGTACATTTCTGACTCTGTGACTGTATAAATTGAAGTCAGATTCTGTCTACTGCAAACCAATAATTGCTAGATTTGGAAAATAATGCATTGAACCACTTTGGGATGTCCTGATACTATGAGGTATACAGGTGTAACATATTTCTTTTTATCAAATCAGGATGTATGTAACAAATAGTTTCCTTTCTGCCAAATACTGATGACACAACACTGGTTTGCCCAAAACATGGTCCATATATGTGAACAAATAAAGGACACGTTGTCACAAAGGAAGACATTTTGAAGAAGTGATTCACTTTATCTTTGTAAGCACCTTAGTGATACTTACTAATATGCTTCATTCATGAGAAAGCATTTGTAATGTTGTAAAACTGTAGCCCCAGCAGGCAAACATCTCAGGATGATTCACAGAAAAACAATTGCTTTGACATGCAGCATCTGTTATTATCTGGCCAAACATTACAGACATCTTCTGCTTGACAAGTTCCCACATATGATTTATTTTTCAGTTTATTCTTACACAGGGTGTGTGTGTCCCTGACAAGGCCAGCATTTGTCGCTCACCCCTAGTCTCACCCTTGAACAGAGGAGCTTGCTAAGTTCTTTCAGAAAGCAGTTAAGCATCAATCACATTCCTGTGAGTCTAGAGTCACATTAAAGGTTGCACCAGGTAAGGATGGTAGACTTCCTTCCCTAAAGGACACTAATAAATCAGATGGGATTTTATGACAATCGATATTAGCTTGGACACCTTTACTAAGGCCTGCTTTCAATTCCACAGTTACATACTGAATTTAAATACCCCCAGCTGCTGTCCTGGGAGTTGAACCCATATCCCATTGAGCATGAGCCTGGACCACTGGATTATTTAATTGAATTAGGTTTATTGTCACATGTACTCAAATGGGTAAAGTGAAAAGTTTATATGTCATTACTTATGGCGTCACCAAAGGTACAAGGTATCTAGGTACAGATTATTCAGTACAACTACTTAGGAAAAAAGAAATTCAATAAATAAATTAATTAAAAGTTCAGAACACCAGTCTTTCCAACCCAGGCTGCACTGGCACCTGGACTCCAGACTGTGTCAGGCTTCACCTTGAGCCTCTCAAAGCTGGGAGACCATTCTAGAACCTCAAGGCCAGAGGTCCATGCTGAGGCCACATTGGGCCAAGAGACCACCACACTGTGCCACCGAAAGGATGCCTTGCTATGTCCGCGCTGAGGCCGGGGGGGGGGGGGTGTGTCTGCGCTGAGGCCGGGGGGGTGTCTGCGCTGAGGCCAGGGGGTGTGGGTCCAGGTCCATGCTAAGGCCAAGCGTTCAGGCCATCGCTGAAAAGAAAAGGTAGAAAAGAAACACAAACAAAAAAGAGAAAGAAATGGACAGGGTAGACAAGTTCCAGCTGAAACATCCTATTCTGCCGCCATCTTGGTTCAGTGACATTAACACTACATCACCATCTCTCCCTTTAATGCTGAGATGAAAGTAAAATTTATCTGTTTTTGTGATCGTTTTAGTTAAAGGAGGAAGATTGGCCAAGATGCTGGGACAGACTCCTGTTCAATTTTAAATAACAACAGGAGAGCCAGGATAGTTCTTGTTTAAACTGACTCCAACTGATTTAACACGAGCTCAGAATAAGACCAGGCCTGGGGGCAAGGCTAAACTTGGGGGGAAGATTTTCAGAAGCACCAGACCATTATTGAGCTAAGGTCCATGCTTTGATTGTGGATGTAGGAGCTCTCAACTAATCATCCATTCTCAACTTAAAGAAAGAAAATCCCCATCACTGTCTAGTCTGTCCAGCTTTGATAATCATCAGCGGAGAGTTTCCTGTTGATGCCTGTACCAGTCCTTGCTGAGATATGTGACCGTGAACTTTCCACATTTCTATGTCATGGAGTGGGAATATCAGCCAGGTTCCCTGTTTCTGACTGCTCTCGTGTTCCATGTGTTGCTAATCCCACATGGCAGACTGTGTGTGTGTCAGTTAGCAACCTCATTCAACACATTCTGACCATTGACACACCTACTTCACCACAGCTCTCCCATCCCTCTGATTGCTAAACTGTGCTTTATTTTCATGTTGTTTCTCACTGTGCACTTTGCCCCTTCTCTCTAACCCTTCATGCTGGTGCCCCTCGCCTGCCCCATTGGGTTAAAAGGAGCTAAGACAGAGTTCAGGCTATGGCTTGGCAATCTGCAATGGTTCCTTCGTTGACACAAGGTACAGCTGTTTTGTGACAGCAGTGCCTTTCCCCACTTGAGATTCTCTGCCACCCTAGGGGAGGGTGTGTGTGTGTTGGGTGGGGGGGGGGGGTGGAGGAGTTGGGATTGCTGCTCACTCAGGCTGGTATTTAACTGAGAACAAACAGCTCTCTGAACTCCGAGAGGCCTCAAGTCGTTCTGATCAAAGCTGTGTTTTAATCGTACTGTCCAGCTGAATGTGCTCAGAATAATGAGGCAGACAGGCAATGGGGAAGTGTTGTTTGCTTGCAACTGATATTGGTAAGACAGCATCCTGCCTGTCCTGTCACTGAACAGAACTGAGTAAGCAGCTTTGTACAATACTCCCCAAAACCCCATCTCCCCCACTATCTACAAATTACACCACTTAACTACAAAGCACATGCTCTGAGCCAGCAGCAGATGGTGTCAGCACTACAGATTCAGACAGCAATTACTGCAAACTTTAACGTGCTTGATTATTTCCTGGCTGCCTTGCAGGGCTAAGTATTGTGGGATGTATGAAGGGGGAATCCTGCTGGTGAATTAAGGGGAAGTGTTGGCAGAAATTCTGTTAAGGTGTTCTTGAATGAGTTTGGGTGCTCTTCACTGCAGGAGAATGTTTGTTGCTTTCTAAGGGCTTATTAAGATTGCTGTTTATTCAACATTTTATGCACTATATATATTTTTTACACACTCTCAGTTTTAGCATGAAGTCAGCACAATAAAATCTCTCTTCAGATTATGACCACTTATCTCACCATTGATGTACTGTTTATATATTTGAATATTAATCCTTTATTGTACAGAGCCCTCCCTCGGGTAGCCAATTCATTCAAGACTAAAGTCTCCCAGGATGATAGGAGAGAAATTATCAGAGTTTTAATTTCTTTTCCTGTTGCCTTTCCTTCAAATCTTCAGATTTTGAAATCGCAAAACTACTCAGGATGGACTAAAGAGGCCACTTGACTTAGTCAAGAATTGATCAAATGCAAGGGCCCTGTGATGGACAACCAATGATAGGAAGGGAATTTGGGGCAGGTGATCATGAGTTTAAATCTCTAGAAGTACATCTGACACCATTCAACCCAATTCCTAGTGCAACCCCGGGAAGAAAGCAGTTGCTTCAAACTTTCTCTTTTAACTATTACATCGCAGGTTTGAAGTAATAGTCGTTGATTTAAACACCAAATAGAAACTGCCACTCGGTAGTTAATTGTGAGGGAAACTTCCCTGTACAATATTGACAATTTCCCAAGAGCGTCCTTCAATTAATGATAAATGCTCAGACTTCCCTTGATGCTCTGACATTTGATTGGGATATAAGATGGGAACCAACCTAATTGTGCAGGGAATTCTCACCTCATACCTCAATCATTTAATATAGAGAAACAAGGAAATAATTTTCTTCTTGTGTTTAAATCCTTGTATATAAGGCAAACAGTTTGTGTTAGCTGCAGCATCAGTGGTTGTATGGTAATAACCAGTGAATGGGCAGGCAGCCAGTGGTTTCAGAAGCAACACTCTCAAAGAAGCCCTTCATTACGTTTTCATCCATTATATCCCCTTGACAGCTGTGTGAACACAATGGTGCAGTGTTGACAGTCTCTGGAGCAAGAACACATCATCTTAAGGTGATCACAGAATCCCTACAGTGTGGAAGCTGGCTGTTCAGCCCATCGAGTTCCTACCGAACCTCCGAAGTGCACCCCACCCACTACCCTATCCTATAACCCTACATTTCCCATGTCTAACCCACCCAGCCTGCACATCCCTGGACTCTACAGGCATTCAGCATGGCCAATCCACTGAACCTGCACATCTTTAGACTATGGGAGGAAACCAGAGCACCCAGAGGGAGTTCACACAGACACAGGGAGATGTGCAAACTCCACACACACAGTTAGGATAGAATTGAACCCAGGTCCCTGACACTGTGAGGCAGCAATGCTAACCAGTGAGCCACTGTGGTGCCCTTTGTGGTCTTTACTGAAACACAGCCATGAGAAGGGGACAAGTTATCAGTCTGCACAGAAGTTAATCGAAAGTTTTACCCTCAAAATGCAGACTGATTGGGAACCGTTTTCTGCACTGAAGATAGTTGACATGCCTATTGAGCTCCTTAACACTGCTCTTTCATCAGAGACAAAACGTAACGCAAAGCAGATCCGAAAGGTACTCCTGCTGATGCCCTCATTTCCTCTGCCTTCTGACATCTCTCTCCATTATTACTCTCTTCAGCGTTTATAGATTTTATAGATCATCTCTGCTACCCTGAGCTTTCACTTTTTATTTCCTCAAAATAAGGTTTAGATTAGATTAGATTACTTACAGTGTGGAAACAGGCCCTTCGGCCCAACAAGTCCACACCGACCCACCGAAGCGAAACCCACCCATACATTTGTCCCTTATCTAACACTACGGGCAATTTAGCATGGCCAATTCACCTGACCTGCACATTTTTGGACTGGGGGAGGAAACCGGAGCACCCGGAGGAAACCCACGCAGACACGGGGAGAACGTGCAAACTCCACACAGTCAGTCGCCTGAGGCGGGAATTGAACCTGGGTCTCTGGCACTGCGATGCAGCAGTGCTAACCACTGTGCCACCATGCCGCCCACAAGCATAATTCTTACAATTTATTTTTTGAAAAATATTGTTCATGGGATGTGGGTGTTCCAGGCAAAGCTTGACTTGTCCTTGAACTGTGTGGGTGGTTAAGGCCCATTGAGAGGACGGATAAGAGGGAACCACCTTACCGTGGATATGGAGACCTGTGTAGGTCAGATCGGGTAAGGAGGGCAGATTTCCTTCCCTAATTGACATTTTTGAATCTTATGTTTTTTTTAACTGGAAATCAATGATAGTTTCACAATGACCATTACTGTGGTGCTAGCTTCAGATTTTATTTTATAGATATATGTCCTGTCAGTAGCTCTGGTGGGATTTGAAACTGGATATGTCCCTACAGCCACAACACTATCTTCAAGATTACTAATCCAGTGGTGTTACCACTATCTTTTTGTTTAGTTCATTCACAGACTTGGCCAGTATTTATTGCCCAAGTTTAGAGTCATCTTCAAGTTTGGAGTCACATGTAGGCCAGACCAGGAGAGGATGGCAGATTCCTTTCCTAAAGAACGTTAATGAGCCGGTTGGAGGTGTTCTCAAGAATCACCAACTGTTCCATGATCATCATGAGACTCTTAATTTCAAATTTTTCTATTATTTAATTCAACTTCCACCATCTGCCATAGTGGGATTAGAACCCAGGATCCTGGGACAAAACCTGAGCCTTTGGACTAACAGTCAAGTGATAATACCACTAGGACATCAGCCACACCTTGACCCATGGAGGTTGCTAGGGCTATTTCAGCGGACATGTTAAGAGCCAACCACATTAAAATGGATCTGGGCACCTACGTGGGTCAGAACAGGCAAAACAACCAACTTGTTCATCAACATGTTCCTCCCTTTCTCTACGTCATTACAATGCGCAGTCTAGGACGTGTCCCTGGCTCTCAAACGTGAACCCATCCTTTCCCAAAGTGTTGAAATGAAGTGACTTCCCATCTCCTTCCACATTTCAGTCCTCTCACAATCTTGCTGTAACTGAGATCCCCCTTCTCCTCTGGTCTTTTTGAATGATGCTTTGCTCCAAGGCTCTCAACTCTGGCTTCTCCATTTAAACAGAAGACAAGACCCATTTGATTTGCAGTCGTTGAAACATTGCCTCAGTTTGATGTGTTTGATCTCATGTCCTGTGGTTAAATTGAATCTTTCACACTCGGTCTATTTTGTTAGCTGCCAACATATTTCAACGTTTGATGGTCGGGGTTGCAATTTACAATGTGATTCAGAACGTCACAGCTGTGCTACTTTCTGCGTTTCAAACTGCTGCCACATAAACTGTTGCTCTGACAAACCCATGACGTGTTTGTGTGACTGTCCCCTATCTTAGCATTTGGTGTGAAAATGATGTAGAGGAGCTGGTGTTGGACTGGGGTGGACAAAGTTAAAAATCACACAACACCAGGTTATAGTCCAACAGGTTTATTTGGAAGCACTAGCTTTCAGAGCGCTACTCCTTTGTCAGGATTAGCTACCTGATGAAGGTGCAGTGCTCCGAAAGCTAGTGCTTCCAAATAAACCTGTTGGAATATAACCTGGTATTGTGTGACTTTTAACTTGTGAAAATGGCAGATAAAAGCAATTCTCTGCACTCATCCCACCAATAGTAGTTCAGAACTGAGACATTTTGAAAACATGCTATTGTACAGAGAAATGATTTCATTGTATTCATTCTGTGACTCCAGTTCTACCTCTCTCTCCTCCTGCAGTTCTAGCCTGTTTTTTGAGGTCTGGCTGTTTTCTAATACCATGCAGAAGGCTTTGCAGGCAATGAGAGTGCTGGAGAGTGCCTGGGGAGGGGACAATCCCTCTCTAGTGGAGCTCAGCCTGTACAACTCAAATCTGACATCCTGAGACGTCTCAAAGAATTCTCAGATGTGCAACTGGTTTAACAGCAGAGCAGGTGTGAGGGGAGATGGTCAGGGTGATAGCAGCGTGACTGAGAGAGGGTTTTTCACTGACATAACTTTCACCTTCCCTGGGAGGGGGTGAGGAATAACTGGGAACTGGCAGCTTCTAGAAATTAAAAAAAAGTGGAAAATGCTGCAGAAACTTAGCAGCATCTGTGGTGAAACAAAGTTAGCATTTTGAATCCAATATGTCGAGTCATATCATACTCTAACATTAACTCTGCTGCTGCCAGACCTTCATTATCTCCTTTTAACTCCGATTCCCAGTATTTGCAATATTTTGTTTTTATTCAAACTCCTATAAATACAAACGAATCTGAAGGGCATAACCCTTTAGTGTGAACTTAGGGCAGTGTTAGAATGGGTTGCCTAACATCACAAATATAATCTTTGTGGTTCCCAGAGGCCGGTATCCCGCCACCAAATCACCCTTTTATTTACACATGGAGCGCCCTTGACGCTGATCCAGCTCCCGCAGAGCCCCCTCTGAGTGAACAGTGTGGCACTCCTGTTGAGCTTTTTTTTCCCTTCTTTTACCAAGTCACCCTTTATTAACACGTGCATAGTACTTGACACTGCTCCAGCTTCCTCAGAGCCAACTCTCAGAGTGAGTAGAACTTCTAACACTCTTGTTTGTTTTTTTTTCTGCTTACTTTTCCCCCCGCACCCATGTTGTGTGTGTGCAGGTGTGAGACACAGTGAAAGACACAAGGTGCACGAGTCTTCTATTCAGTTTCCACCACCAGGAAGAAAAGAAACAGCCGAGTGGCCAGTGAGAAGCAGTACCCTTCACATCAAAGGACGATGCTGTGTGATCAAACAGTGAAGGGGAGGGCAGGGATTAAATCAAAATAGAGTTGGAGGGGGAAATGATGCACTCCACTTCCTGCGGCGCCCACCTCTCCCTGAACAACTCCAGGGTGTTGGTGGACACTGCGTGCTCCTTTTCCAGAGACACCCGGGCACTCCTGTTTATATCTGTCAGCCAGGGCTCCCTGATTGTGGCTGTTAATCTGGTCCAATCAAGGAACTCCTATTTTATGATAGCCTTACCCTGTTACAAACACTCCAGTGGTGAATAGAGAAGACCTGTTTCAGGGAAAAGCTGGATGCACTTGAGGTAAAACACAGTAGTTCCCCCCCACCCCCATACCCACCGGGGGATACGTTCTAAGATCTACAGCAGAAGCCCAAAACTGCAGATAGGAGCATTCATTTAAATGGACAACGTACCTTCCCGGCAGCTTCCTGGTCCCTGGTTCTGGAACGTTCCCTGTAATATGTTCAGGCCTCTGTAAAGTGCGGATAACTGAAACCGCAGAACCCGGACCCACGGATACAGTGGTCGGCCTGTATAGCATCCTCTGACAGGGTTACATGAGTTAAGGTGGGAACAGAGTTTGTGTGAAGCATTGCTAAGGATACTAGAGTAAAATTGACCAACCTTTGAGTGGGGTGGAGCCATAAGAGAAAGTCCTGGGATTGTGAGGCAGGAACAGTTGTCACGGAGTTTGGACCCAGTGCTGTCAGCTGTAAGGCCACCTCAGGTCTTCACGGTCTCTTCCTGATGGTGGATGTGGACTAACACAGGGTCTTTTGAAGCTGGATTCCTGCAGGAAAGAGTGTGTGTAAAGGACAGTGTTTGTGTTGCAGTTTTAACACTCGGCGGCACTGAACCTCACTACCCCCACCATTGCCCCTCATCCACTCAGTATTTGATGGTCACCCTCTCAACAACTCTCATTCCACCCCCCCACTAAAGTTTCTCTCTGGGGTCATGCGAAGTCTGAGCTAATAACATGGGGCCGCATTGGAAAGCACAGGCCTGGGGTCACTTTCTGCACTTGTTGTGTTTTCCTGCAAAGAATTGCTGCCAACGCTGTTCGTCCTGTGCTCATCAAGAATGCCAACTTCTAAATAAACAAAGCCATTGAGACCTCCGAGGAAAAGGGAGCTGAGTGGTTGTCAAGTTAACTCTGATTGGCTGGGATGTGGAGGAAACAGTGGGAACCTATAGACTCCACAAGGTTTGGGGAATTCAAAACCTGTCCAAGGCTGGAAAATATTCCTGCTGTTCGGGTGCTGTGTAAGAGAGCCACATTGCAAGCTAGACTGTTCATGTTGTTTATATTTTTAATCAACTTGTTCAGAGATGTTATGACACATTTCTAGAGCAGGTGGGTCTTGAACCCAGGCCTCCTGGTGTACAGGGAAGGACATTACCACTGTGCCACCAGTGCTTTAGAACGATTGTCTAAAATTGATTGATCTAATGAATGTGGGTTCCTGCTCAGTGCCCAGTGCTGCCCACTGGGATAGAGGTATGTGGGTATCATACAGGCAAAAGATTAGGTTGGACTGCTAAACCATCAGGATCACACATCCACCATCAAGCCTTCCATATGTGGAATAGTGAGGGGAGTGACATGCTGTAGCAGGTGCAGAAGGACCTGTACAACAACCTGCATTGCTGTAACATCTTCAAGAGTTATCAAACAAACGTCGACCCTTACCCACCCAGATCTTAGTATTGAGGTGTACCTTAAAGGAATACAGGGCGGCAAAGGAACTTGGGAAAGAAATTTAGGGCCCAAATACAGAAACTGGTTGTGCTCAAGGTTACAGAATTGGAGATATGGGGAGATATGGAAGAGGTTACAAAGACAGGGAATGATAGGCAGTTAGGAAGGCAAACGCAATCATAGCATTCATTTCAAGAGGGCTAGAATATAAGAGCAGGGGTGTACTGCTGAGGCTGTACAAGGCTTGGGTCAGACCACATTTGGAATAATGTGAGCCATTCTGGGTCCATGATCTAAGGAAAGATGTTCCAGCATTAGAGACTGTCTGGGGGAGGTTTATAGGAATGAGCCAGGGGCTGATGAGCTTGTCATATGAGGAGTGGATTGAGGTCTGTACTCAATGGAGTTTAGAAGGATGAGGGGAGATGTTGTTGAAACATATGGAATACTGAGAGACCTGGACAGGGTGGAGATAGAGAACTTGGTTCCACCAGTAGGAGACAAAACCCCAGGGCACAGCCTCAGGACAACCCTACAGAACCCAGGAGGAATCCCCTCAGCCAGAGGGGGTAAATCTGTGGAACTCAATACCACAGAGGGATGTGGAGGCCAAGTCATTGAGTGTACTTAAGTCAGAGATAGGTAGATTATTGATTAGTAAGGGGATCAAAGGTTACAGGAAGAAGGCAGGAGAATGGGGTTGAGAAACATATGAGCTATGATCAACTGGTGGAGCTGACTCAATGGGCTGAATGGCCTAATCCTGCTCTGATATTTTATGGTGATGGAGGGGTTTGAAAACAGGGATGGGGATTTTTAAAACCAGAGGAGCATTTCCAGGTTAGATCAGCAGACAGCGATAATGGGTGAACAGGATAGATGTCCTCATTGTAGTCAGGTTAGACCAGAACCTGCATCTCCTGGTCTGGAGTCGTTGGGTGCCAGAGCCTACAGATCCAGCCCACCCCTGTCATAAAACTTGCAGTAATTTGTTCTAGTGTTGCCTGAAGGTGAGGGTCTATGTTCCTGTTAAAAACATCTTCTGGCTGATTCTCTCAAGTTCCTTCTCTGTTCATCACCCCATTATTGGTATTTGGCTTAATTAACATATTCACAAGAACCAGTTTTCCAGAAAGAATAATTATTCACAGGCATGGCCTCTTCCATAGCTGCTGTGGCATGGGAGACTCACTATTAATCAGCCCATGCTCCTAACACTGCGCCTGGTTTCATTTATTATTGAGCAAATGTTTATTGCTCTCTAGTATAATTTGTGTGATTGTGAGATGAAGGTACATGAGAGAGGGGTGGTGGGTGGGGGGGAGGGAGAGAGCGAGGGAGAGAGACCCAGAAAGTTCAGAAGTTGTTGCAATGTATAAGATTCTGAGAGCTCTTGACAGTGTCGACATTGAAGAAGTGTTTCCCCAGCTGGACAGGCCTGTAGTAAAGGTCATAATCTCAGTGCTGGTCAGTGAGCTGTTTAGGAATGAGATGAGAAATTTGTCACTCGGGAAGTTGGGAATCTTTGAAACTCTGTAACCTGGAGTCAGTGGTCGTTCAGTCTGTCAAGTACGTTCAGTACAGAGATCGATAGATTTTGGATTTTTGGAATTGAGGGATTATAGGGAAAGGATGGGAATAGGGATTTGAGATTGATTGCGTCCAGCTATTAAATGGCTGCAAACAGTGAACTAGAGGTTCAGTGTCTGGGCTGTTAATTTACAAAATGGATCACCTGAAATGACTTTAAGCTGTATATTAGTGTATGAACAAGAAGTAGGAGCAGGCCATTCAGCCCCTCAAGCCTGTTCCACTCTTTAATAAGATCACAGCCAATCTGATTGTAACCAACAGCCCACATTTCTGCTTATCCTAATAACCTTTCACTCCCCCTTGTAATTAACAAGAATGTATCTACCTCTACCTGAAAGAACATCCAAAATCTCTGCTCTCACTGCCTTTTCAGGACACAAGTTCCACAGATTATAGATCCTCGGAGAGAAAATAGTTCACCTCCTCTCTGCGTTAAGTGGGCGACCCCTTATTTTCAAACAGAGGTTTTCCTCATGAGCATATTACTGGCCGTTGATCACTCTGGGTTACCCTGACGCTATGGAAGGTGCTACATAAATGCAAGCCATTCTTTAATGGGTGAACAATGTGACCCTGGATCCACGGACCAAGATGGTCATTGGATCGAATGGCTTCAAAGCCCCATGAGAGAAAGCGATCAAGAAAGGATCACATTCCTTATCAGCAGTCTTCACCCGAATTAAGGACTGCCAATTCTGCTTGGTGTCCTTGTGGGGCCAGATCAGCCCCTCCTGCCCCATGATGGACCTTTAAAATGTCCCCCCTTCCTATGTTTCAGTCAGCCTCCCTGCTGCTGACTATCTGGTTTTCTCTGACAGTTCTGGCACTCCATCAAACTGGAATGATTGGGATGAAAAATTTACATCCTAATTGAATCAAAAGCTGTGATGTTTTCCAGTAAAGAACAATGTGCATTTATGTAGCACATTCCCAGCCTCAGAGCATCCCAGATTTCCCAACAGCCAATGATGTATGCATAAGGTGTGATGTAAGAAACATGGCTGCCATATATTACACAGCAATCTCCAATGGAGAGCAATGACCAGGTACAGTAATCTGTTTCCATAATGTTACACGGAGGGTTGGACAGTGGCTGGGACACAGGTTCTAGATTAGAGTGGTGCTAGAAAAGCACAGCAGTTCTCTAATCTAGAATCTGGTTTCCAGCATCTGCAGCCCTTGTTTTTACCTAGTGGCTATGACACAGGAAATTACCCCCATGCTCTCCTTTGAAATAGTTCCATGGGATCTTTTCAATCTCCTCAAAAGATGCAGAACCTCTGACAATGCAACACTCACTAAGTCATCAGCTTGGATGATATGTTAGGTCCTGGAGTGGGATTTGAACCTAGAGCTTTGTGATTCAGGAGCAGATGGACCTGCCAACTGAGCCACAGCTGACACATCAAGGAGGCCTGAACCCGTCTGCACACCCAGACCATCCTGAAGATGTGCAGGTTAGGTGAATTGGCCATGCTAAATTGACCAAAGTGTTCAGGGATGTGTAGGTTAGGTGTATTAGTCAGGGCTAGGTGTAGAGTAAATAGGGTGGGGGGAATGGGTCTGGGTGGGCTACTCAGAGGGCCGGTGTGGAACTTGTTGGGCCGAATGACCTGTTTCCATATTGTAGGGATTCTATGATTTTGAACACATGGCATTGAAATGGCTGGGGTCAAGTGCATTAATGCTCCTGGTTAACATAACGGGTTGGAAATTGAGCTTTGTATTGCTGGGGGTTTTGCCCTTATCCAGTGGATGTGTACTCAGTGACTCTCTGTTTACCCAGATGCCAGTCAGGGTGTTGATGGGTACTCAGGCTCCAATGGAGTGTATCATGTCATTAGTGACAGCCGAGCTAATGTGAAGAATACCAATGATGCCCTGAGCTGTTTGTTAGTCTAATCTGAGATGTCTGGCTGTGTTCACCAGCTGTTGGCAACTACGTCCCTGGAGGGTTCCAGCAGAAGCACTTTCCTTTCGCCGTTTGCGATGTTTTCCGATGTGAGTATCCACCAGCACAGTTCAGTTTGGGCACTGTATGAGAAAAACCAAACCAAGGAAACGAAATAAGAATTACCTGGCAGTGTGTCAATGTGTGTATTGCACAACTCTCTCAAAGCACCAAAACTGAAGTTACTGGAAAAGCTCAGCAGGTCTGGCAGCACCTGTGGAGAGAAATCAAGAGTTAACATTTCGCATCCGGTGAGCTTTCCTCAGAACTGGGGAACCTCCTCAGTTCTGAGGAAGGGTCACCACACTCAAAATGTTAACTCTGATTTCTCTCCACAGCTGCTGCCAGACCTGCTGAGCTTTTCCAGCAACTTCAGTTTTTGTTTCTGATTTACAGCATTCGCAGTTCTATTGGTTTTTCTCTTAAAGCAATGTTTCACATTAATGGCATGGGCTGGTGAGTGGTCACCAACACTGAGGCCTACCCCATGCCTACTGCCTGTGGTTTTCCAAGCCGCACAGAGCTAGGTGGCCTGCCTTGTGATAGCACCCAACCGTGAACTGTCCATGTGTAAGGAAGTGTGTGGCAGTGGTGGGAGAATGATACTATATCATGGTGCTGGTGCAGACATGATGGGCTGAATGGCTTCCATGTGTACCATAGCATTCTCTGATTCTGGCATGAAGTTAGAGGAAGAGAACTGCCCTTTATTGAATCTATTGCTTCCTTGTTTTGCTCTCGTCAGCTATGTTCTCCCAATCTGAGGAGATCTTAGTTTAACTGGAGTTTCCAACAACCCTGTGACAGCTGTGGCGGTAATGTCTGAGTTATAATGTCCTGAGTTTACACTCCAGAGTTTGAGCAGGCAATATTAAGGCTTGCCACTCTGGTGTAATGCTGAGGCTCTGGGTATTATCCTGATGGAGGTACCATCTTTCCAATGAACTGTTAAATCAGGGGATGCTGCCTGCCTGCCCATGTTGCTGTTAAAGATCTCATTGCAGAATATCAAATAGGGATTGGAGAATTACTGCTGCCCGCATTTATCCATTAGTCAGCATCACCAAACAGTTAGATATTATCATATTGCTATTTGTGGGAGCTTGCTGTGCCTAAATTGATTCCTACATTTCCTGCATTCTACTTACAATTCAAAAATATTTCATTGACTGCAAAGTGCTTTGAGGCATCCATTTGGAGCAAAAAGCACTATATAAATGCAAATCTTTTTTCTCTTTGTTCCTGGGTGGTATCTTTAATGGTCAGGCCAGAACACCAGACTAATGCCCATGTGACAAGTGGTGGGGTGGACATACCTTTGAAATTTAACATCTGCGGTGTTTATCTTTAAGCCTCACCTTGGGGTCATTCCACTCCTTCCTACAGGGAGAAAGTGAGGACTGCAGATACTGGAGATCAGAATCGAGAGTGTGGTGCTGGAAAGGCACAGCAGGTCAGCTAGCATCAAAGGAGCAGGAGAATCAATGTTTCAGGCATAAGCCCTTCATCAGGAATGAGGCTTGTGAGCCGAGGGGGTATCAGACGCCTCATTCCTGATGAAGGGCTTGTGCCTGAAATGTTGATTCTCCTGCTCCTCAGATGCTGCCTGACCTGCTGTACTTTTCCAGCACCACACTCTCCAGTCCTTCAACATCCCGACACCCCTCGCTACCACCTCAGCACCTGTATTCACGGTGTCAAGGTACTTGGGTACTTGGGAAGCAAAGCAGTTGATGGGAAGGTTACGTCGCAGGAATGGTCCAATTGATTCTGGGATGATTCTGGAATTGAGAGGGTTAGCAGATGGAGTCACAGAGATTTTCAGCACAGAAACAGACCCTTTGGTCCAGCTCATCCATGCCAGATATCCCAACCCAATCTAGTCCCACCTGCCAGCACCCGGCCCATATCCCTCCAAACCCTTCCTATTCGTATACCCATCCAAATGCCTTTTAAATGTTGCAATTGTACCAGCTTCCACCACTTCCTCTGGCAGCTCATTCCATGCACATACCACCTTCTTTCCCCTCTCACCCTAAAGCTATGGCCTTTGTCTGTTTATCCTATCCCAGTCTCCGACGCTCCAGGGAAAACCTTCCCAGCCTGTTCAGCCTCTCCCTATAGCCCAAATCCTCCAATCCTGGCAACATCCTTGTAAATCTTTTCTGAACCCTTTCAAGTTTCACACCATCTTTCCAATAGGAAGGAGACCAGAATTGCACGCAATATTCCAACAGTGGCCTAACCAATGTTCTGTATGCTACAACATGACCTCCCAACTCCTGTACTCAATACTCTGACCAATAAAGGAAAGCATACCAAACGTCGCCTTCACTATCCTATCTACCTGCGACTCCACCTTCAAGGAACAATGAACCTGCATTCCAAGGTCTCTTTGTTCAGCAACACTCCCAAGGGCCTTACCATTAAGTGTATAAGTCCTGCTCAGATTTGCTTTCCCAAAATGCAGCATCTCGCACTTATCTGAATTAAACTCCATCTGCCACTTCTCAGCCTATTTGATCAAAATCCCGTTGTAATCTGAGGTAACATTCTTCGCTGTCCACTACACCTCCAATTTTGGTGTCATCAGCAAACTTACTAACTATACCTCTAATGCTCACATCCAAATGGAGATTTTTGATCATGGAGGTTTGGATGAGGAGAGATTGAGTAGACTGAGGCTATACCCATTAGAATTTAGTGGGATCTGACAGAAACATATAAAATTATGAAGGGAATAAATAAGATAGAAGCATGGAAGTTGTTTCCTCTGATGGGTGAAACTAGAACTTGGGGGCATAGCCTCAAGATAAGGAGGAGCAGGTTTAGGACTGAGCTGAGGAGATACCTCTTCTCCCAAAGAGTTGTGAATTTGTGGAATTCCCTGTCCAGTGAAGTGGTTGAGTCTACCTTGTTGAGGTTTTTAATGTAAAGGTAGATTTTTGAACAGTAAAAGACTTCAGGGTTATGGTGAGTGGGTGGGTAAGTGGAGCTGAGGCTGTGAGCAGGCCAGCCATGATTGTATTGAATGGCGGAACAGGCTCGATGGGCCTACTCTTGCTCCTCTTCCTGATGTTCTTATACTCCATCTCCTCATGTCTGTCGATGGCATACTTTGATTCAACTTGGAGAATGAAAGAGCACAGTGCAAGAAATGGAGGGATTGTCACATGAGGCAAGCTGGGTAGGACTGTTTCTGCCATTTACACCTCCTAAGGTCTGGCCGAGAAATGATGATGGTCACATCCAGTCCCAACCAACAGGAAATACCTACCAGCTTTAAACCTGTGACAGGCATGTAATACCTCAGACAGCTAGATTACTGCCAGGATTCTGACCCAACGCCAGAAGAGACTTCACTGTGAAGGTAAATACCCATACACCTGTAAACAGGGACCTGCTGCTGAAGCCTGTGTGCTCAGAAAGTTAATGGAATCAACTTGGTAACTTGCCAAGTGTTAACATTGTTCTCATTAGTCAGTAGCTGCTGAGGCATTCATTAAGTACAAATAAAATAATGGTATGTTGTTAGTGAACCCAAGAAAGTCTTGCTATGGTTAAATGCAGCAGTATATTGTCAGAAGTAACAATGTAAATGTTAATTATAGTTTTAATGAGTGGCCAGCTGTATAAGGTGGATATGGGTAGCCTGTGTTTGGAACAAAGAGGCAGCACTGAAAGGAGGAACATATTCAGCGTCCAGTGTGAGATTCAATTCCTGCTTCATTTGGAAATCAGTTCACATATGTAGTGCTTTGGCAGTGACCTTTTTTCAAGCCCTTATGAGTCTAAGCACACACAGCAAAGGGAAGCAGAATGAAAACATGAATAATTTCACAAATGTTTATTGGAGTCATGTTTATTAGGTTTTGTCAAAAACAAACCGTCTTCCCAGGGATAGAGACACTGAGAAATGTTCGCGCTGGAAACTAGGAAAAGTCAAATCTTCATATCAACTTCAAAATGCAACTTCAGTTCAGAATCCTCCCCCCCCACTCCTTTTGATATCTTATGAACAGCAGTGTGTTTCCGGGCTCCCTGTTCCCCACTGATGGTGTTGTTTGAGACTGTAATGGATGGAAAACCAGACAGCGCTCAGACATTGAGATGTCCTTCACTCCGTGAAGGGTCAAACTGTTTGAGTTCCAGCCTCCAGCAGCTCGACATCATCTTCAGTTTGGCCAATGGAATGCCACTTGCTGTTAGAAACAAAAAGGCAGATTGGGCACTTTAACAACAACTGTAATGAAATCCATCCTCATTTCTAGGGAAAAAACACAGCTTTTGAAAAGTAAAATCCAAATGGTTTCACCCTCCTGAACGTGATTCTTTAACGGGCATGATTTGCTGGGGAGACGGAATGCTCCTGTGCCAGGTTAGATTCTTTGGTAGGATAATTCCACAATCCATTGGGTGTGTGAATAAATGTCTCATTGCCACCTGATCCCTTTAGTGTGTCATTTCTAACAAAGGGAATGAATAATTGCTGTCACACCATCAAACGATGAAGGGCTGAATCAAAGACAAAAATCAACATCAAAGTTCTCATCTGATGTTCAAGCCCACATGGCTGAAGCCAATCTCCTGGATTTAGGATTGGGTGTGGGCTCTTTGACAGTGAGATCCTGCTCTGCCATGTTGTAAGATCACTGATCATTTCTGGCTTAAGATCTCAGTGTTCGAATGTTTTACTCCCTCACTCTTGTCTTCCTACTGCAATCCATAACCTTCTGGTCAGCTGATCTAAGGAACTTGAGATGAAGACCATTGGTGAGATCCTCGCATAGACATTGGAATGACAATAGGGCGACAGGATGTTTATACTGCCCCCAATGCAAAAGGAAACATCTCAAATGATAGTGTTCACCAATGTGGATCTCAAACCTTCACCTTAGGTTGCTGTTTAGGTTTTGGAGAACTATCAGGTAAGTTCCTTATCGAAAGAGAATATTCTTCATTATATTGATCCTCTGTCTCACACAGTCCTAAGAGACAGTGCTGGTACCCTTTTGCTTATGTCCCATCCTGCAAGTCTGACATCCCTATGTTTCCGTGACTGCCTCCTGAATATTATTCCAAATCACTTCTCACTGTACCTTCAAACTCATCATAGAAGTCAAATTCTTTCATGGTACATAGGCAGTCCTTTAATTCTTTATCATAGTCTATCTCACTCTTTTGGGGCACTGGGATATTTGAGACGTTTCCTTTTGCATTGGGGGCAGTATAAACTTCCTGTCGCCCTATTGTCATTCCAGTGTCTATGTGAGGACCTCGCCAATGGTCTTCATCTCAAGTTCCTTGGAACAGGACTGAATCAAAAACAAAGAACTGCTTGAAATCTGAAACAAAAGCTGAAATTGCTGGAGGAACTCAGGGGTTCTGAAGAAGAGTCACTGGAACTCAAAACACTAACTCTGCTTTCTCTCCACAAATAGTGCCAGACACAGAGTTTCTCCAGCAATTTCTGTTTGCGAGCAGGAAGCTCATTGTGAGGCCAAGAGTGAAGCAAGAGCAGCAGTGACCACCTGACCTTGGCACCAATTCCCTAAGGAAATGAGAACCTTCAAAAAGAGCTATCACTGAGCAGCTCTCTCTGTCAGCACCCATAATTCCTTATATCTGAAATAGTTCCTGAAGCAGATTACATATTCTGGATTTAATGAGACGCGCTGGAGCTCTTTATCATGGTCATTGCAACCACCTCTCAGTTCAGCACTCACTATTAATCAGCCAGCATCATCATTTAGAGAGCCATTTCAGCTGCTGTTACATTTTCAGTATGACAGGCGTTATTTTCACTGAGATACCATTCATTATTAGGTCTTATCAACAGCAAACTGTACCCTACACCTATAACCGTAACACACTGTTATACACACATGAACACCCAGTGATGTCAGACACTCTCAAGCTGATATATCCTGAGCAACAACTTAATGATAAACCCTATACCCTTAAAAATAGAGTCTTAATTTGCTCACACTCTAACCATGGATAAAGCACCGATATACTCCACACCTCTAATCCTAGGGCATTGATATACCCTACACTTCTAAACATAGCATAATGATATAGGTCACATGGCTAATTCTAACACAATGACATACACCAAGCCCTTAACATTATCACAATGATATATACCACACCCCTAACATTAACACAATGATATATGCCACACCCCTAACTCAAACACAATGCACAATGCTATACACCACATCCTTTGAAGGTAACCACTCTGTGTCTGTCCTTTTAATGCTCTATCACATGGAGATAGTGAGAACTGCAGATGCTGGAAGGTCAGAGTGGATAACGCGTGCAGCTGGAAAAAACCCAACAGGTAAAATAGTGTCAGAGGAGCGGGAGAGTCAATGTTTCAGGTCAATATCTTTCATCGGGACTGATGAAGGGTGCCAACCTGCTACATTGACTCTCCTGCTTCTCTGATGCTGCTTGATCTGCTGTGCTTTTTCAATGCTTTATCACTACCCAACATTGGATCAGATGTTGCTTTCCTTAATCTGAATTTTCCCCTCCCTTTCTCCCTCCTTTCTTGAAGGTAACAACGAAGGAGGAGGTTTGCTCTGTGGGTGACTGTGACCCCTAAGCCAATGCCCCTTGGTGATGTGTGAGATGTGAGAGTATACATTAGTGTGCTATTTAATGACAGGAACATCACAACCAAGGCCAGTAATCTATTTGCCTGGTGGCCTGACTCAAACCCATTCCCTAGATATAGCCCTCAGGAGCAGAGGTGCTGGCTTTTAATGATTATTCTGTGTTAGGACACAAAGAGGATTTAATAAACCTTCAACATAGTTGCTAAACCACCTAAATGTAACTGGAAGATCAGGGAGCATTCTCCAAAACTGAGAAATGTAGAAACGTAAGAGCAGGAGTAGGCCAAACAGTTCTTTGAGCCTGTTCCATCATTCAACATCCAAATCAATACCCTATTCCCGCTTCCAGCTCATACCCTTTGGTCCCTTTAACCCTAAGAACTATATTTAACTCTTTCTTGAAAACATTCAATGATTTGGCCGCCTCTGCTTTTAAAGCGAAGGTTTCCACCGGCTCCCCACTCTCTGGGAGAAGAGATTGCTCATCTCAGTCCTAAATGGCTTACCTCATATCCTCGAGTTTAGGTGAAAGGTCAGTAACAAGGTGACGGGGGGTTAGAGGAGACTTGAGGAAACGTTGCTTCATTCAGAGGGTGGTAGGGTCTGGAATGCATTGGCCTGGCAGAGTAGTTGCAGTAAGGTGAGTAAAGTTGTAACCTTACAACCTTTAAAAAGTACTTGGATGAGCACTTGAAGTGTCATAACATTCAAGGCTATGGCCCGAGTGTGGGAAAGTGGGGCCAGTGCAGATTTAGTGTATTTTTGGTGGGATAGACTCATTGGGCTGAAAGGCCTCTTCTGTGTACTGTATTATTCTGAAAACTGTGACCCCTGGTTTTGGAGACCCTAGTCAGCAGGACCATCCTCCTTATGTTTACCCTAACTAGGCCTGTTAGCATTTTAAAGGCTTCTATTTGATCTCACTCATTATCCTAAACTCCAGTGAATAGAGTCCTAACTAATCCAGTCTCTGTTCAGTCCTGTCATTCTGTAAACTGCAGCTCACTCCCTCCGTAGCTAGAACATCCTTCCTCAGGTTAGAAGACTAAAACTGTACGCAATCCACCAGTGTGGCCTCACCAAGGCCTGTACAATTGCAGCAAGACATCTCTGCTTCCGTACTTGAATTCTCTCACCAGGAAGACAAGCATACCATTTGCCTTCTTCACTACCTGCTGCACCTGCATGCTTACCTTCAGTGACTGGTGTACAAGGACATCCAGGTCTTGTTGCACCTCCCTCTTTCCAAATCTATCACCATTCAGATAGCAATCTGCTAATAATCTTCCTGCTTTCATTACCAAAGTGAATAACCTTACATTTATCCACGTTATATTACACCTGCCATGCCCACTTAACGCAACTTGTCCAAATCATACTGAAGCGACTCTGCATCTTCCTCACAGCTCACCCTCCCATCCAACTTTGCGTGGTCTATAACTTGGAGATATTACAGTTAGTTCCCTCGTCTAAGTCATTACGATATCGTGAATAGCTGAGGTCCACCGATCCCTATGGCACCCACTTGTCCCTGCCTGCCACTTGGAAAATGCCTAATTTTTTTCCAACTCATTGCTTGCTTTCTGTCTGCCAGTTAGTTCTCTATCCACGTCAGTACACTATCCCAAATCTCATGCACTTTAACTTTACATGCTACTCTCTCATATTGAACCTTCTGAGAGTCCAAGTAAACCACATCCACTGGCTCCCCCTTATCAACTCCGCTAGTTACATCCTGGAAAAATTCCAATATATTTGTTAAGCATCATTTCCCTTTCATAAATCCATCTGTCTGATCCTGTCACAGTTTCCAAGTGCTCTCCTATTAAACTTTTTATAATGGATTTGGTCATTCTCCTCAATACCAGTGTCAGGCTAACTGGCCTTTAACTCCTGTTTTCACTATCTTCCTTTTGTAAATGTGGGATTATATAAGCTTCCCTCCAATCCATAGGAATTGTTACAGAGTCCATAGAATCTTGAAAGATTACCTCCAATGCATCTGCTATTTCTAGGGAACTTCTTAATTGCTGTTTTATGTAGATTATCAGTCCCTGGGGATTTATTGGCCTTCAATCCCAACAATTTCCCCAGCACCATTTCCCAACCAATACTGATTTCCTTTCATTCCTCCCTTTCCCTCAACCCTGTGCTCCATGTCATTTCCCCAATATTTTACTTGTGTCCTTCTTTGAAAAGACAGAACTAATGTGGGATTTACACGTGGCTGCACTAATCTCTTTCTTGGCACATACCCTTCGGAGCTTCTATAATCAGTTTGTATATGTTCTGCGAGCTCTTTCTCAAACTCTGTTTCCCTCTCATGACTGAATCAATCCCTTTGCCCTTTGCTGACATCCAAACTGTTCCCAATCGTCAGTGTACTGCAGATTTTGACCAGTTTGTTGCCCCTTCCTTGGATTCTAATACTATCCCTAATTTCCTTTGTTAGCCGTAAATGGGTCACCTTTCCTATTTTAATGTCTGTACCAGGCAGGGATGACAATTGTTGCAGTTCCTCCATACATTTCTTTAACCTTATTTTGTTTTCCTGGTTTCTGGTTCCAGTTAGTAACTTATCCAACAAACAGGAAATAATAAATGCTGCCAACTGGCTGCTTGGTGAGACGCAGACTTCAACTACTGGGTTCGATTGAGGGATCTCTGTATAAACTCAGGCCTGTGGACTGTTGTGTAAATAGCCACGCTCGACATCTAATTCACAGTTAAGATGCAGCCTAACGAAGTCTATCATTTCTAACCTTTACTCAAGACACAGGGAGGGATTTGATTGGATGGTTTGTTGATTCTTCTTCTATATGTCATTAAACAGCTCGCAGCCGAAGCAATAAAGCTCAAGGGCCTCATTTTTGAAGCATGTGCATCTGGGTCACTCCGGCTGTTTCGTATGTGTGCTGCCGGACAGGGTATACAAAACAGGAATACTTTGCTCAGTTACCGAGTGTTGTAGCTCTTACTGCTGATATTTGACCACAGTTTTCAGTCAGCTCTTTAAATGAGGGTTGTCTAGGCTGTCCATGTCCTTGGAATATACACACAGTGACATCAATAATAACAGCCTATGCAGACGGTGATGTCTTTAATGACCTCCCGCTACTGATTGTCATCATGCGGTTACAATGTAGGAGGCCATTTGGCTGTTGTTTCTGTGCCATCTCTGTACAAGAGCAATCCAGTCAGTCCCATTTCTCCAGCCTTTCCCTGTAGTGGCCTGCATTTCTCTTCCCCTTTTAGGTGCTGATCAAGTTTCCTTTTGAGAGCTGTGCATGACAGCTCTGTGCTACTGCATTCCAGACCCCACTCACTGGTGGCCAGAAGGTATTACCACCAGACTGTTAATCCAAAGACCCAGGTAATGTTCTGGGGAGCTGGGTTTATATCCTCCCGTGGCAGATGGTGGAGTTTGAATTCAATAAATATCTGGAATCTAATGATGACCATGAATCCATTGTCGAAAAACCCACCTGGCTCACTAATGTCCTTTAGGGAAGGAAACCACCATCTTTACCTGGGCTGGCCAACATATGACTCCAGACCCACAGCAATTTAGTTGACTGTTAACTGCCCTCTGGGGAATTAAGGATGGGCAGTAAATGCTGGCCTAGCCAGCGGCACCCTCATCCTGGCTGCATTAACCCTTTTCCCTTGTGCAGGTCACCTTTGGTTCTTTTGCAATCAGCTTTGATTTGTACCCTCTGGTTCTCAATTCTTCCACTAAAGGCAGCAGTGGCTCCTTTTCTACCCTCCCTGAGCCCTTCCTCATTTTGAACACTTCTATCAAAATCAATCTTCAAAATTGTTTTCTTTCAAGAGAACGAGCCCAACCTCTTGGACTCTGTCCTCATAGTGAAGCCCCTCATCCCGGGACTAATTCTCATAAATCCTTGCTCGGCTCCATTTAAACTCTTCGCGTCCTTTCCAGACTGTGGTTTGCACAGGACTCCAGCTGACCGCCCATTACATGCAGTGCCCATTCTTATTGCTGTTGGTTATAGATCAGACACATCAATAGCATCGTTTGTAGAATCATACTGAAGTGTTTAAGCTCCTGATTCTCAGTTATATCCCTTTCTATGGAACAGAATCTTCCTGTCAGAATGTTAGCTTGCTGATGAGATACTTACTATTACTCCAGAGTAACAATTTCCAATGTGTTATGCTTGCCATCCTGTTCCTTCTCTGTTTGAGATTGGCAATTAGTGTTGACTTAATGTGCCCCCCTCCCTGAGCCATGAGCACTGGATTGAGAGCATACTAACTCTATTCACACTGGACTCTTCCAGTCAGCCTTTCCATCTGGGCTAAAGGTTTCTGACATTAGAAAAAGTGCTTTATTGCACCTTTCAGTTCTGTCTCAAAATTGAGTATTGTGTGCTTTTTTTTAAAAAGTTAACCTATTTTCCTAACCAACCTGTTCGAAGAGATTATTACACACCTCTAGAGCAGGTGGGACATGGACCTGCACCTCCCAGGCAATGGATAGGGACACTACCATTGCACCACAAGGGCCCTCTGTGTTCATGGTCTATCACTGGGTATTGTTTGTATTCAGGAGCTGGGGTATTAAGTGAGAGATTGCCTGTGCTCAAAAATAAGTAGCAGTTTGAAAGTGAGTAGGCACACTTTACACAACTTATGTCATTGTAAATAAAAGCATTTACTGAAGAAAGATTGGACTCCAGTATTCTATCCTTTAATGTCCGATTATCTGTGTTCTCACAAGGTTCCACATTTTGTTTCCTGCTTTCATGGAGAGTGCCAAGTGCTTCATTTCAGTGGAGGGGGAGGATCTTGACTGTATTCTGCTACTTCTGTACACAGGAGGTTTGCATATTGTTGAGTGGTAATCAGGATTTATGACTGCTTGACAACCCACGGATTATTGGCTGGCATTCTGCGTATCTTAGCAGTGTGATCCATCATTTTCCAGGACAGATCTGCCCTCACTCAAGCAGTCGAGTGTGGAATAAGCTTGATTTGAGCGGATGGCAGTCTGGTACTGAGGTTGTTGGGAAAAAAAGGAACACAATCAGACATGCCTTGGCTACAAGCCACAGGGAGAAAGATGTCCACAGTCTGATTCCTAGTCCTGCTGAGTTAGTTGATCTTAGGACAGCAAATATGATTGTGGCTGACTTTAGTATCTGTGCGCCAATAGAATTGAGGTTCGGGGAGTGGGGACACTGGAGACAAGACCGCTGCATGCTTTTTAGGGTACTTGTGCGTGAACACTAGTCATAAGATGGATAACACTCATCTGTGAAGTCTTCTGCAGATGAATTGCCGACTGCCAGTTGTCCAGTGTCACTTGTATGAGGGTTGGAACAGTACATCAAGAAGATTGCCAATGCCTTCAAAACAGATGAGGAAGGGGCCCCTGGAGGGTGTATGCTAAAATCCTTGAAAGAATTGCTCTCAAACAGTTGGTGACTGGCCAATGAAAATTTTACTTCAGTTATCCACAGGGCTTTTGAATTCTCCTCCCAATTTAATCAGAAACCATTATTTTCAAAGAAAACACCGTTAATAAACCTTTTGGGTAAATAGATGCTTCTAATTTACTGGAGCTCATTACCAATAATTCAGCTCCTTGTTGAGATTGAGCTTATTAATAAATATTCTCTCTTGTTACTTGGGTGATTATCGTTCAATATGTCTGATAAAACGCTCCTTTTTATCTTTTCCTTTATCTACTGCGCACTTTACCGGCCCACAGCCCCAGGAGCCCCATTAAGATTCATTGCTGCATCTCTCGAGTGCCCGGAATCCCTCTGTATAAATAAATCAATAGACATTATACAAACCTGATTCCCGTGTAGAATTGTGTCACAGACTTGCAGCGAGAGTCTGAAATGTGAAAGAGACACTGACTTGTCAGTCACAGGGTGGGTGAACAGATGAGGTGAAGATTACTGTCAGATGACAATGCATTTGATCATAAACGTTTTGACATTGGTAATCAGCTTGGAAAAAATATATTTACAGTATCTAGAGGCTTATTTTGCCAATTCTTGGCTTCTGCTGAAGCCCCTATCCCCCTCCCCACAGTCCCATCCTCCTTCCTTGAAGCTGCTAGTTCAGGGGAGGGCACAGTTCCTGTGGCTTCCAGTTGTTAGTTCACCCAAATAGTCAGGGATGGTTCATCAGGTAAACACAAAAACGATGCTGGAATTCAGAAACAAAAACAAAAATTGTTGGGAAAAAAACTCAGCAGGTCCGGCAGCATCTGAGGAGAGAAGGCAAAGTGAATGATGCGGTTCCAGTTCTGAAGAAGGGTCACTAGACCTGAGACGTTAACTCTGCTTTTTGTTTTTGTTTATCGTTTCTTGAGGACCAACTGCAGTATGATCCTTCTCCCCGCCCCCACCACCACCTCTGCACATCAGAGAGCTGCAGACGCATTCCCTGCATAGTTCCCAGCCATGCTGCCGAAGGTAAGGCTCCGTACCCCCACTTAGGCCGGTGTGTGTATATGCAGATTATTCAGCTAGATAGGAACTGTACTTAACATTCAGCCAGATAGGAGCTGTATTGAGTGTTAGTCAGGTGACAGCAAAAACTACGTCCAGCTCTGGTCAACTAGCCACAAAAGACATGACCCACTCTCACTCGTGACCTTACATACAGATGAGGAAGGATACCACTTCAACTGGGACACACATCCATCCTAGGACAAGCCAAACCAGAGACACACGTGAGAATTCCCAGAAGCATGAAATTCCAACCAGAACTCTATCAACAAACACATTGACTTGGAAGCCAGTTAGCACCCCCTGAGAAAAAGAATATTGAAAAGTTTTGCCTTATGCGCGACTGCAGGAAATACAATGGGTCGGCCCAAAAGGAGTGAAATAGGGTCATTCTCCACCCCTACAGCTAAAATCCTCTCCATTGCACCCACCACAATACATTTGAAGCCTGTCACAAGACCAAAGACAATGGGTAAGAGTACCCGTACAGACCTTGCACTTGGGACATGCTGAAGATACCCCTGGTTTAAATTTTGACAAACGGTCTGGGGCTAAGTGGACCCTGTGGAGAACCTTCAACTGTAAAGCATGGGTCCTATTGCAAATTGATATCTTCCTTGCATTCTCCCAAGTATCCTCCCATGCCTCTGAAGAAACTTCAACACCCAGCTCTCTTTCCCACATCTTGCAGAGTCGATCAGACTCATCTGAGGTGGCACCCCCCCAGTTGGTGATATAAAGTACTGACAGAGAGTATACTCTTAGCCCTTAGTACCCCTCTTTCTATGTCAGATTTGTAGGGATCAGTCAAAAGTGTGGTTTTTTTTTGAATAAAATCCCTAACTTGAAAAAAACGAAAGAGGTCTCTATTAGGTAACTCATCCTTCCGTACTAACTGATCGAAGGACATCATTACATCTCCCTCAAATAAGTCACTCATGCAAGATATACCCCTAGCTGCCCAACGTTTAAATCCTGAATCTATCATACCTGGTTGAAAACTCGGCATACCCACTTACGGTGTAAACAAAGATGTTTTGCCAATATTACCTTCCCTCTGCTGAATTGCCCTCCATGCTTTAACAGTATTGATGACTATTGGGTTATGGCAATATTCCCTAACTGTCCTCACCTTGTCCAAAAATAGCAAAATGGTAAGGGGGCACCTTGCCTGGGAGGCTTCGTTATCTAGCCATATTGAAAGAGGGTCCCCACAAATCCAGTCACTCACGTAGGTCAAAAGCGAGCTTAATTGGTCATTTTTAATGTCCAGAAGGTCTACTCCCCCCAATCTGAGAGGCAACTGCAGTTTGGCTAATTTAATGAGGGACCGTTTACGGTGCCAGGTAAAGGAGCTGAACTAACTGTTCAGTCTCCTGAGTTTGTTTATTGAAAATCAGGGGGAGCATCTGTATAGGGTATAGCAAACGAAGGAGAATATTCATCTTAATAAGTGCTATCCGACCCAACCATGAGACTGGACGTGCCTCCCATCTTTGGAGATCTTGTTTAATTTTTTCACAGAATTGAATAAAATTGGCTTTGAACAGCCAATCCAGAACTGGAGTAATGAATATGCCCAAATACACAAAACCCCCCTGTGACCACCTAAATGGGAATCTATTGTCACTCTCAAGAGCCAACTCTTTCGTAAGACCACGCATAGGCATAGCCTCTGATTTAGCAAAATTAATCTTGCACCCTGAAAAAGCACCAAGTGCGTGAATGCATTGTATCAGGCAAGGCACTGTAACTGCTGGATTTGTCAAGAAAATTAGAACATCATCTGCATACAGCGAGATCTTATGTAATTTTGACCCCACTTCTGGAGCTGATATATTGAGATCCCCACGAAAAAGAATATATTTGAAAAAAAAAGCTTATTGCTTTGGCTAAATCAATGGCAGGACTTTAATCCCAAAAAAAATCAGTTCTGTGAAACGGTCTGGAAGGTGTTGCTATAAGTGACACCTCGTAAATCCAAGGGTTTATTTTATTTATTGTGGTTAATTAACAACTGTAATTGTGTCATCAATGCTTATTATCTCACAGCATTTCAATTAGATAAGATTCATTTCTGTTCGGTTAACTGCCTTGTCTCAGTGCCGCAAGCTGCTAGTCTATGCATACCCATGATTGGTAATAATCCCAAACTAGGTGTCCACAGTTCTTGACCTTAAGGAACCTGGAACATGTAGTTTTGTCTTTGCCAAGGGGCTGTATGACCCCTTTTACTTGAGGTCAGCTGTGTAAGTCTCTAAGTCACGTAAAACCTTTGTGAAGGGGCAGTGACAGAAATTAACTTCATTGAGTGAGAGGAAGGATAACAGAATAATTAAAATCACCACATCCTTTGAAGCTCTTTGCAACCATTGTGCCTTAAGTGTGAAAATGAGCAATGACCCTTCTGATACAAGTTGGATACAGAGTACTTGTAACACTACAAAGAAAGGTTTCTGAACATGATCACACATGATAAGACACACACACACACACACACACACACACACACACACACACACACACACACACACACACACAATCCTACAGACACACGCACTCCCACATTCACACATACATCCTGTCACAGACCCCTTTACACTCACACATACACATATACATAGATACTCTCTCTCAAAATCCCCCACCACAGAAAACCACACACACACACACACACACACACACACCCTCTAACACACTAAGGCCCTTTTACACTAATGCAAACGCACACATACACATATACGTTTGTGGGGTGGATGTGTAGCAGAGTTACATGGTACTTTGCTCAAAAACTGCATGAATCCATGTAAGACTCTGTTAACTCACTTTGTAGATTAGAATCAGTCTAAACATTATGGCACAGACAGGGAACACAGGGGGCTCACACCTTCAGCATATTATCTGGCTGACACCAATTGTACAGTTAACCTGAGAATGTAACCTTTTAAAAAAGTTTTGTGATTTACATATGAAAGAAGTGAAACTATCATTATCATTCTAACAGATGAGAGAGTTACAAACAATCAAGGTATTTTTCAATGTATAATTTCAGTTACATCACACTGTAATCTTTTGCTATAAATTCTGTGTCTTACAATTGTGTCCTCCACAACCACCTGATGAAGGAATGGCGCTCCGAAGGTTAGTGCTTCCAATTAAACCTGTTGGACTATAACCTAGTGTTGTGTGATTTTTAACTTAACAATGAACAAGCTGGTGTATTTGTTGCCAAGCTATATTGACTAAGGGGTCCCATAATCTATCTTTGTGCTCTGATTGTGTTACCTAGCGTGTGTTCTCCTTTATAAATAATCAGATAAGTAGAAAGATCCTATTGCAGTGTTCAATGAGGAACAGGGTATTTCACAGGTACCTTCGCCAATATTCATCCCTCACAAGCGATTAGCACAAAAAACTTATCTCAGTCATTCATCAGATACGTTTTGTATTGATTTTGCTACTTTAAAACTGTGAAATGTCCCAAGGCGATTCCCAGGATAAGGAATATACGGAGCCATATATGGGTTCAATCAAAGAGAACCTCTGCTGACATGCTGAAAACTCTTTCAGTTGCCTGTTCAAAACATGTATCCACAGTACTGCCAGTGATGTCACTCTGTCCCATTCACCATATCGATTGTGCTTATTTGGGCACAGCCATATTTTTCGCTGGCAAAGCCATTCCAAAAAATGTGCACATGCTCAATGCGAACCTTTCAGGGCAATCACAGCTTTGGTCTAAAAGCCTGGCCAAAGATGGAGCAAAGAAAGAGGGAGATGTTTAGAGAGAGAATTACAGACTCTAAACTGAAGGCGCAACCATCAATTGTGGAACAATTAAGACTAGAACTTTATGGAGAGCAGAAGTAAAGAAACATAGATATCTCCAAGATTATGGGGCTGGAGAAGATAGGGAAGGATAAAGCCATGCAGGGCTTTGGAAACAATCATGTGAATTTTAAACTCAATGTGTTACTTCACTGAGGACCAATCCTTATGGTACTCCACTGGTCACAGGCCTCCAGTTTGAAAACCAACCCTCCACCACCACCCTCTGTCTTCTACCTTTGAGCCAGTCCTGTATCCAAATGGTGAGTTCTCCCTGTATTCAGGAGACCTAACCTTGCTAACCAGTTTGCCATGGGGAACCTTGTTGAATGCCTTACTGAAGTCCATATAGATCATGTCCACTGCTCTGCCCTCATCAATCCTCTTTATTACCTCTTCAAAAAAATTCAATCGTTTGTGAGACATGATTTCCCACGCACAAAGTCATGTTGACTATCTCTAATCAGTCCTTGCCTTTCCAAGTACATGTACATCCTGTCCCTCAGGATTCCCTCTAACAATTTGCCCACCACCGATGTCAGACTCACTGGTCGATAGTTCCCTGGCTTGTCCTTACCACCTTTCTTAAATAATGGTACCACGTTAGCCAACCTCCAGTCTTCTGGCACCACACCTGTGACTATCAATGATACAACTATCTCAGCAAAGGGCCCAGCAATCACTTTCCTAGCTTCCCACAGAGTTCCAGGGTACATCTGAGCACGTACTGGGGATTTATTCACTTTAATGTGTTTCAAGATATCCAGCACTTCCTCCTCTGTAATCTGGACATTTTTCAAGATGTCACCATCTATTTTCCTATATTCTATATCTTCCCTATCCTTTTCCACAGTAAACACTGATACAAAATCCTCATTTAGTCCTGGGTTCTGGTGAGTTGTTGTCTGAGCGTGGCTGTTGGTTTGTGTGCTGTTATGAGTCCTAGTGGTCACAGTAGTCTGGCTGTCAGTTCGGAAATACACTTGATGTATGGTAGTGTGGCTAGTCCTTTGGGTTGCGGCATGTCCTCGTTTCATTGTCTTTCCCTTAGGCATCTGTAGGTGAAATTGCGCGGGTATCCGTTTTTGGCGAATACATTGTATAGGTGTTCTTCTTCCTCTTTTTGCAGTTCTGGTGTGCTGCAGTGTGTTGTGGCCCTATTGACTAGTGTCTTGATGCAACTTCTTTTGTGTGTGTTGGGGTGGTTGCTTTCGTAGTTCAGGACTTGGACTGTGTGTGTGGCTTTCCTGTATACCTTCGTGGTGAATTCGCCGTTCGGTGTTCTCTGTACCATCACGTCTAGGAATGGGAGTTGGTTGTCCTTTTCTTCCTCTCTCGTGAATCAGATTCCTGTGAGTGTAGCGTTGATGATCCGGTGTGTGTTCTCTATTTCTGTGTTTTTAATGATTACAAAGGTGTCATCCACATATCTGACCCAGAATTTGGGTTGAATTTGCGGTAAGACTGTTTGTTCTAATCTTTGTGTCAGTGCTTCTGCTATGAGTCCAGAGATGGGTGAGCCGTTGATTTGTTCATATATTTGGTTGTTGAATGTGAAGTGTGTTGTGAGGCACAGGTCCAGTAGTTTGAGTATGCCATCTTTGTTGATAACAAAACACTACATAGGACAAACAGGAAGACAGCTAACAATCCGCATCCATGAACACCAACTAGCCATGAAACGACATGACCAGCTATCCTTAGTAGCCACACATGACAAGCAACATGAGTTCAACTGGGACAACACTACTATTAAAGGACAAGCCAAACAGAGAACAGCCAGGGGATTCCTAGAGGCATGGCACTCATCCACAGGTTCAATCAATAAGCACATCGACCTGGACCCAATATACCGACCACTGCAGCGGACAGCTGGAACTGACAACCGGAAGCGGCAGAGACAAACCACTACAAATGCCGAAGGAAAGAACACAGAAACGCTTCACAGGAGGCTCCCAGCTCGGCAAACAGAACCACACTAGTAATCCCGATATTACTACTCTCAAGGACCTCCTTTTTAAATTCCTGCCTAACTCTCTATATTCTCCCAGCAGAATCTCATCCTTTTCCCTTTCTGGGTCATTGGTTCCAATGTGTACAACGACCTCTTGCTGGTCCCTTTGAGAACATTCTGCACCCTCTCTGAGACATCCTTGATCCTGGTACCAGGGAGGCAACACATCATTCTGATTTTTTGATGCTGACCGCAGAAAAGTCTGTGCCTCGGAGTAGAGAATTCCCTAATACAATTGATCACTCGGAACCCAACGTACCCCTCATTGCATTAGAGCCAGTCTCGACACCAGAAACATAGCTGTTTGTGCTACATTTCCCTGAGAATCCATCACCCACTACATTTTCCAAAACAGCATGCTTGTTTGAAATAGGGATAGCCACAGAAGTCTCCTGCACTACCTGCCTACCTATCTGGAGTTAACCCATCCACCTGACTGTATCTGCAATGTTTCTTGGTGCGAGGAAGGACATAGCAGCAGAACTGGATGAACTGAAGTTTACAGACAGAAGAATGTGGGAAGCAGACTGACTGGGGTGGCACAGTGGCTCAGTAGTTAGCACTGTTGCCTCACAGCGCCAGGAACCCTGGTGACTGTCTGTGTGGACTTTGCACATTCTCCCCGTGTCTGCGTGGGTTTCCTCCGGGTGCTCCAGTTTCCTCCCACAATCCAAAGATGTGCAGGTTAGATGGGTTGACCATGCTAAATTGCCCATAGTGTCCAAGGGTGTGTAGGTTAGGTGGATTAGCCCTGGGAAATGTAAGGTGACAGGCTATGGAGTTGGGGTGCTCTTTGGAGAGTTAGTGTGGATTTGATGGGCCGAATGGGCCTGCTTCCACAGAGTAGAGATTGTGGGACCGGAATTGCTTTGGACTTTCCAATCCCAGAGGTAACTGAGACATGCTGAGGGTTTCAGCTGCAGATGAGTTGAAGCATGACCAGATTCAGGTAATGAAAATAGATGGTTTTCGGAACTGTGTAGATATGTAATCGGTAACTCATCTTGGGGTGAAAAAGAGAATGAAGATTATGAATAAACTGTTGCCGGGAGAGGGATTGAATTAGTAACTAGATCACAGAAGTAGGTCTACCCTCAGTCTTCCCATTATTTAATTGAAGGAAGTTTCTGTTTATCCACTACTAGACATCTAATTGTGAATCCAAATGTGGAATGGGAAAGACAGAAAGAAACATTAAAAAATCACAATTAGCAAGGAAAGGGAACAGAGAAAATGATTAGATCTAAATTCTGACATGTTTCATGGCCCTGATGGACTCTATCCTAGGGTTTTAAAAGAATTGCCTAGTGAGATGGTCCAGGCATTAATTTGGATTTTCCAAGATTTCCTACATTCTGGAAAGGTCCTCTGGATTTTAAAATAACAAATATAATTCTTCTCTGCAGGAAACGAGGGAGACTGAAAGCAGGAATTAACTCGCTGGTTTAAGCTAGCAAAAATCGGAGGGAAAATACTGGTTTATTTTAGTCAAGAGATGACAGCAGGGCACTTACAAAATCTTAATGTAACCAGGCAGCCAGCATGGTCTTACAAAAGAGAAACCATGTTTGTCTATCTTTGAACGAATAACAAACAACTCGAGTAAAGGGGAATTAAACGATGTACCGTGTTTGGATTTCCAAAAGACATTTGAAAAGAGGCCACATCAAAGGTTACTGCATAAAATAAGTAGTGATGATGGAGAGGCTTACAATGGCTAGAGAATTGTTTGACTAGTAGGATAAATGTGTTCGCTTCAGTTTGGCAAGATCTGGCAAGTGGTGTACCCCAGGAACCAATGTTGGGGCTTCACCTTTTACAAACTACATTTTATAAAAAAGACATGGCTGAAGGGACTGAATTTAAGACAGCTGAATTTACAGAGGGTGTGAGGAGTTCGCAAAGGGCTACAGATAGGTGAAGTGAGTGGGCAGAGATCTGGCAGAAGGGTTAGAAGTCAGGAAAATGTGATCTTGTCCATTTTGGCAGGAAGGATAGAAAAGCAGTGTGTTATTTAAATGGAGAGAAATTACAGAACTCTGAGGCTCAGAGGGCTCTGGATGTCCTGCTATAAAACCGCAAGACATTAGTTTGTAGGGACAGTAAGTGATTAGTAAGGAGAATGGAATTTTTTATGTGTTATTTCAATATGGGAGTCACTGACTCAGTCAACATTTGCTGCCCATCCTGAATTAGCCGAAGGGGGTGATGTTGAGCTGCCGTCCTGAACTGCTATGGTTCTTGGAATGTCTGTACACCTACAGTGCCATTTATAAAGGAGTTCCTGGACTTTTAGCCAGCAACAATGAAGGACCACTGATCTATTTTCAAGTCAGAATGGTGAGTAGCTTGGAGGGGAACTTACAAGTGGCGGTGTCCCCCGTATATCTGATGCCCTTGTTCTTTGAGGTGGTAAGATTAGACTCCCTACAGTATGGAACCAGGCCCTTCGGCCCAACAGGTCCACACCAACCCTCCAAAAAGTAACCCATCCAGACCCACTGCCCACATTTACCCCTGACTAATGTACTAACCCTATGTGCAATTTAGTATAGCCAATTCACCTGACATGCACATCTTTGGATTGGAGTGGCACGGTGGCTCAGTGGTTAGCACTGCTGCCTCACAGCACTAGGAATCCAGGTGATAAAGGGTTTAATGGTGAGCCTTGGTGGGTTCCTGGAGTGCATCTTGCTGATGATATACAATGCTGCCAGTGAGAGTTGGAGTTGAATGTTGAAGGTGGTGGATGGGGTGTCAACCAAGTAGCTGCTTTGACCTGGATCACTTTGTTAGAGCTGTCCACATCAGGAAAGTGGGGAGTATTCAACTGCACTCTAGATTTGTGCTTTGTAGATGGTGGTCAGGCTTTGGGGACTCAGGAGATGAATTACATCCTGCTGAATTTCAAGCCGCTAACCTGCACTTACATTTAAATGGAAAATCCAGTCCAGTTTCTGGTTCATAGTAATGTCCAGGATGTAAATTTATTGCAAGGGGAATGGAATATTAGAGTAGGAATTTTTTTTTGCTACAGTTGCATATGTTAAGACCACATCTGGTGTACTGTGTATAGCTTTAGTGTCCTCATTTAAGAAGGGATGGAAATGCATGAGAAACAATTCAGGTAAGGTTCACTCGACCGATAATTGGAATAAGATGATCTGAGAAGGACAGGTTGGACATGCAGGGCCGGTGATTATAGGCATGTAGGAGATTGAAAGGTGATCTTATTGATGTATATAGGACTCTAAGGGGACATAAAAGGATGGATGCTGAGAGGATCTTTCCCCTTTTTGGAAAGACTTGAAATGCAGGACACTGTTGAAATATAAGGAGTTTAAAGCAGAGAATAGGAGGAGATTTCATTTTCTCAGAGGGCGCTGGAACTTTAGAGTGCTCTTCCTCAAAGAGGAGTGGAGGTGGGGACATCGAATAGGTTTCAGGCAGAGGCCAATCAACTCTTGACTGACGAGGGAGGTGAAGATTACCATGGTTACGGCAGGAAGGTGGAGTTGAAGCTGCAATCAGATCAGCCATGAAACAGGCTTGAGAGGGTCAATGGCTTCCTCCTGCCTTGAGGTTATGTAGTTGTGTAATGCCAGGCAAGCAGGGCTGTTAATTTAACAAGGAGTTGAGAGAATTGGCTATTTGTGAGATTTTTCTGGGCACACGTGATCGCCGCATACTACTGGCCGAATTTGGGATGAGATGTTTAACTCAAGATCTGTGCATCTTCTCCGATGGGCCTAAACATTCCTGCTGTCATATTTGTTCTCACAGTGTTTTGGGAAACACTTATCCCTGAAGCACAATACTGCTAAATATAACAGCTTATCCAGTCAGTGATTTTATTGCTATTTGTGAGGGCTTACTGTGGGCAAATTGATTACTGTGTGAGTGATTACACTTCAAAAATCAAATAACTAATTGGCTGGAACCAATTTGGAGTTGCCTGAAGCCGTGAGAGATACTGTTAATTCAAGGTCTTTATTTTTTTAAAAATCATTAATCTGAAGCACACTTAAATATATTAACAACTTGATAATGAGCAAAATAAATGCAAAGCTTTTTTTTGCTTTCTCCCTCAAACGTGTGCAATATCCTTGAAATAGCTGGTACAGAGTGTGTGTTACTTTATAAGCTTAGAATCTTTCACAGTGTCACTGTCAATAAAAGCTGACATCAAGCTGCTGGGGTGGGGAGGGAGGTGGTGGGGGGGGGGGTGGGGGGGTGGGAATTGGTGATGGTCCCAGAGGCGGCTGTACTTATCGTATAATCACATTCTGACTGTAATCACCTCCTCAACAATGTGGGAAATTTCCCAGGTTTGTCCTGACCACAAAAAGCAGGAAAAATTCAATCTTGTCAGTGCCATCAGTCTGCTGTTCATCACTAGCAGCATGATAGAGGGTGTAATTGACAGTGTTATTAATAAACACTTAGAGTCATAGAGATGAACAGCACAGAAACAGACCCTTTGATCTAACTTGTCAATGCCGACCAAACATCCCAACCTAATCTAGTCTCATTTTCCAGCACTTGATCCATATCCCTCGAAACCCTTCCTATTCATATACCTATCTAGATGTGCTTTAGATGGTGTACTAGCCTCCACCACTTCCTCTGGCAGCTCATTCCATACACGCACCCCCCTTTGAGTGAAAAAGTTGCCCCTTAGGTCCTTTTCAAATCTTTCCCCTCTCATCCAAAATGCATGCCATCTAAGTCCTAGACTCCCCCACCCCAGGGAAGAGACTTTATCTGTTTATCTCTCCATGTCCCTCATGATATTATAAACGTCTATAAGGTCACCCCTCAGCCTCCGATGCTCCAGGGAAAACAGCCCCAGCCTATTCAGCGTCTCCCTGTAGCTCAAATCTTCCAACCCTGGCAACATCCTTGTAAATCTTTTCTGAACCCTTTCAAGTTTCACAACATACTCAACACGAAGCTGCTCACTGTCTCTCAGTTCCATTAAATCTGCTCACCTCCTGACCTTGTTACAGTCTTGGACAAAGTAGAAAAACCCCGAAGTCCCTACAGGACATGAGATTAATTGCCCTTGACATCAAGGCTGCATTTCATCAAGTATGGTATCAAGAAAAACCGCAGTCAGTGGGTTCGTGGAGAAAACTCTTCACTGGTTAGAGAGTGACTGTGGTGGTTGGACACCAATAATCTCAGCCCCAGGACATCACTGCAGGAGGTCCTCAGGATAGTGTTCTAGTCCCAACCATCTTCAGCTGCTTCTTCAGTGACCTTCCCTCCATCATAAGGTCAGAAGTGGGGCATTCACTCATGACTACACAATGTTCAACACTATTCATCACTCCTGAGATAATGAAGCAGTCCATGTCCCAATGCAGCAGGACATTTCAAGTTTAGGTCAACGAGTGGCAAGTACCATTTACACCTCACAAGTGTCAGGCAATGAGGTCAAATCCAACCATGGCACCTTGGTGTTCAATGGCATTAACTTCGCTGAATTCCCAAACACCAACTCCCTGGAGGTTATCATTGACCATCAACTGAACTGCACCAGCCATATAAATATTGGAGCTGCAAATGTAGGTCAGAGGCTAGGAATCCAGAAGCAAGTGACTCCTTAAAACCTGTCTGACATGTACAAGGCACACATCAGGAGTGGGATGAATAATCCCCACTGGCTTGGATGAGTGCAACTCAAACAGCACTCGCGGAGCAAGCCACTATGGAGGACAACCTGAGTGGAACAACATCCACCGCCTTCAACAATTATTTCCTCCACCACTGACTCCAAATGGCACCAGTGTGTATCTTCAATAAGTTATCCACCAATCTGACAGCATCTTCAGAACCCACAGCCTCTACTACCTGGAAGGACAAGTGCAGCAGATACATTGAAACACTACAACCTACAAGTTCCCCTCCAGCCACAAGCTAACATCCCTTGGAAATAGTTGCCATTCTTTGACTGTCTCTGCAGTGTTATGCTGGAGCTCCCTCAGTATCCCGGCAGTTCAAGGACTGCAGCTGTTCAAAAAGGCAGGCCAGCACCACCTTCTTCAGGGCAATTAGAAAAGGGCAATAAATGTTGACTCAGCCGGCACCAACCACCTCCCATGAATGAATATATAGTGTTATGAAGGTATAGAGGTCCTGTACCTTTAAGAGAATTGAAAAGCTAGAAAGGCCTGCCTGACACAGCACAAAGTGTTCTGAACAAGGTAACAATATAACATTTGGTCAAAACAGCTAGCAGTAGCTGGGTTGCCATGAGACAAAAACAAATTCATTTTCGGCCAGTCAGTTTAAATTCTGCCCCAAGATACCAAACTCCAGTTAAGTTTGAATTTAGTATTTTGATAATATTAAAACCAATGGAGCTATCCAATGTTTTGGGGTATAAAACCAGACATTTTTGAACAGTTGAGAGAGAACTGCCAAAAGACCAACAGATGCTGTACATCTCTATGACTCTATGACTATGTAGGCTGTTAGTTGAAGAGCTCTCTGAGAGGTACCTGTCTGGGGAAGGTGTTTGCACAGCAGAACACAGAAACGTACCTGGAGAGAATCTACAAAGGGGATTCGACAAAGCTAACTGGTTTTAAATTGTAATTGTTTTTCCTGTAAATCGTAATTGGGATTTTTTATCGGACTAGTATTGTAGAGTGGAAGGTAAAAGATAGGTTTAAGAGAAAGGTTTGTAAATGATTCTTAGTTAATATTCTCTGTGAGACTTAAAGAATAACATTGTTAATTTTTACTTTAAATATTTACCTCTGGGATAGTTCTTCATCTCTCGAGTTTTAATAGATTACAGCACGGGGTGAATCTTTTCTGTGTGGCTGGTTTAAATTAGCGGAGGGGTTTAACCCTGTCATAACAGTAGAAATATATTGTTGATCACAGAAGGAGGGAAGAAAGCCGATATTGATATTATTTATTTCGAAAGTTGCCAATGATTGTACTTTGAAAGTCCTATGTGGTCGCAGTAATGCACAGTTGTAAAATATAATTGATAGGGAGCGGGGACTTCAGCCAAGTGCCCAGTCCATTCAGTCAGAAAATCCGTCACAGCGTTCCTCTGGAAGACAGCTCTCCAATGTGTGGGATGCTCCTGCAGTGGGTGGAGCTCCCTCCTTTTGCTACCCTCAATGGTTGCCATGTTTTAAACATTAGGTGTCACAGCTGTGCACTTTGATTTTTTTTCATCCATTTAAACATTTAATGAGGCTCTTCTCACCAGGAAATCTTCACAGAGAGTCCATGGCTGTATTTTCCTATAACAAGTTTCTCTCGTTTTCCCCACTAACGTTTTAACATGCTGCGTTATTAAGCAGATGATATCAGGAGGTCTGACTCATAAGAGTCACAGCACAGTGAGCTGTGGAGGAGTTGGATGAGCATGCATCCATAGAACACTGTTGGTTAGCCTCATAACATCATCCCTTTGTTATATGCCTTCAACCTCCTGCTCTCCCAGTTCACTTGCAATTGTACTTTCAAACTCCCTCCATTTACCACAATATTCCTGCTCAGTCACAGCCTCACCTCTACTGTCCTCATCCTTAGTCAAACCCGGCACCACTTTACTCATAAGGGCTGTTCAGTTGGAGCACTACAATTCTGATGTCTTTAGGATGAAATGTTAAACCAAGGGCTTGTTTGTTTTCCCTTCCAGGTGGATTTTAAAAATCTTATGACACCATCATGAAAAAAAATTGAGGGAGTTCTCCCCTCTTTTTATTCATTCACAGCATGAGGGTGTTATGGCGAGGCCAGCATTTATTGCCCATCCCTAATTGCCCAGAGGGCAATTAAGAGTCATCCACATCACTGTGAGTCTGGAGTCGCATGTAGGCCAGACCAAGCAAGGATGGCAGCCTCCTTCACTAAAGGACATTATTAAGCCAAATGGGTTTTTGCAACAACCAACAATGGATTTATGCATATCATTAGACTCTTAACCTCTGACTTTTTTTAAAATTCAAATTTCATCATCTGCTGTGAGGGGATTCAAACCCAAGTGCCCAGAACCTTACTTGGGCCTCTGGAATCTGAAGGGCAGATGTTGGCTAGGACAATTCAGGAGGCAGTGGCCCAGTGGTATTATCATTGGAGTAACAGTCAGATTCCTTCAGATTCCAGAGATACGGATAACATTCTGGGCACCTAGGTTTGGATCCGCTGGTAGAATATAATTTCAGACACTAACTTAATAGGTTGACAGGTGACCTGAAAGAAGTTTATGAGATAATAAGAGGTCTGAATAGAGCTGATAGTAGTTGTCTTTTCCCTAAGATGGGGAATTTCAAGACCAGGGAGCAGGTTTTTAAAGTGAGAGGAGAGAGATTTTAAAAAGAGGCAAATTTCTTACACAGAGGATGGTTGGCATGTGGAATGAACTTCCTGAGGAAGTGGTAGATCTGGGTACAATTACGACATTTAAAAGACATTTGGATGGATCGATGAATAGGAAAAGTTTGGAGGGAAATGAGCCACGAGCAGGCAGGTGGGACTTGTTTAGGCAGGGATTATGTTCGGTATGGACTGGTTGGACTGAAGGGTCTGTTTCCATGCTGTATGACTCTATGACTATGACTATAATTAAATACCAGCCTTTGTAATAATGACCATGGAACAAATTGTCACTAAGACCATCTGGGTCACTAATGTTGTTTATGGAAGGACATCTGTCATCCTTACCCAGTGTAACTTGTGTGTGATTAGAGTGGTGCTGGAAAAGCACAGCAGGTCAGGCAGCATCTGAAGATCAGGAAAATGGACGTTTCGGGCAGGAATTCCCGATGAAGGCCTCCTGCCTGAAACGTCGATTCTCCTGCTGCTCAGATGCTGCCTGACCTGCTGTGCTTTTCCAGCACTACTCTAATCTTGATTCTAATCTCCAGCATCTACTTTCACCTAGTTTACGTGTGATGTAGAGCCACACCAATATGACTATGGTTGACTCTTAACTACACACTGGGAAGGCTAAGCAAGCCCTGCATTGCCCAGAGCAGTTAGGGATGGGCGCCAAATGCTGGCTTTGTTCATGATGACCACATCCCATGAAAGAATAAGGAAAAAGAACTTCCCAAGCTTTCAGTCCACCCTCTTCCTCTGCTCTAATTCCATCTCCATTTACAGTTATCTGTTTATGAATCTGCTGAAGTACCTTGGGATGTTTTTCAATGTTAAAGGCTCTGTATAAATAACTGCAATTTGTGGGTGCATTGGTGCATGCATCAGACGGTCTGTTGGTACCTGTTTGGGTGTGGGCTAATTGTCTCATGAACAGGTTGTATTTGTATGTGTGGCATGATTGGTGTATATCTGGGTATACATATCCAGCACATGTACATGCTTAGGTTTTTAACATGAATGCAAATGCTCAGATATACATAGAGCCACATACGTGTACTTTATGTGGAACCCCAACGACAGACAAATAGATTAACATTTCTTTTTTGATACATGCATGGCTGAGTAAATTTAGAGATGTCTAAATATTTGTGTGTATGTGTACATATAAGACTGGGTGTATTTGATATGTATACAAACAAACATGATTCTGCATGAAATATATGTATATAATTATGTGGTTGAATGCATTGTGCATGGCTCAGTGGGTATGTACGGCAGTATATTCAGCTGTGAATATGCTTCTATATCATTTATGATGTGGCTCAATGTGCTACAGTATATGGGCAGCTATCTGGTATTGTCTAATCCTTATTTAAATCTGTTTATTGATTTGTTCTTTTTGGATATACTGTAAGTCAGCTTGGAAGATGTCTCGCTGTGCAGGAGAGTTTAGCACCAAAGAGAAAGGAAATCATAGGGCACTTGTCAGTGACTGGCAGATGTTTGCTGAGAAACATTGAAGCATGATGGCACTGACGACAGCAATGCAGAACCTCAGTTAATCAGAATAAACATTACAGCGGCATTTATCAGCATTAAGTGCCCATAAATTAGACAGAAATAGATCTGATCTCTATCAGTAGGATACAGTACAACCCAAGATGTTGCAGTTCCAGAAATTTGGACAAACAACAGCAGCCATGATGTAGCTCCAAGTCAGGATGGCGGGTGACTTGGGGGAGGGGGTGTGGGGTGGGGAGGTAGTTGTAAATGCTAGTGTTCTGTGCATCCAGTGCCTTTGTCCTTCAAATTGATGAGGTTTTCAGGTTTCGAAGATGCTCTTTAAGGAGATCTGGTGGGGTGCTGCAATGTATTTTGTGGATGGTATATACTGCTGCCATTGTGTGATGGCAATGAAGAGGATGAACGTTTAAGGGGATAGATGAGGCACCAATTAACTTGTCACCTATCGTCCAACATCTTGTCTGATATTGGGGCTGCACTCACGCAGCAAGTGGAGAATATTCCATCGCACTCCTGACTTGTGCCTTAGTATATGAAGATCAGGAAGTGAATCATTCACTGGTTAAAACCGAGCTTCTGACTTGTTCTTGTCTTTCCCGTTTTTATGTGGCTGGTCCAGTTTCAGGTCACTGATGACCCACAGATGGTGGGAGGACAAGCCAGGCAGCATCAGGAAATGAAGTCAACATTTTGGTGTAACCCATCTTCAGGACAAGGGGTGGGTGTAAAGGGAGCTGCAGATAAAGGGGAGGTGGGTGGGAGAGGGTATAAGTGGGGAGAGGGATGAGGTGGGGATAGGTGAACACAGGTAGATGGTATGACCTAGTTGGTCAATGGGAGGAATGAATCTGATTGGTAGCTGGAAGGATGGGTTGGTCAGAGGAACGGAAGGAAGGGGGAGGGGCTGGAAAAGGAATTGGGGGATGGGGAGAGTGAGTATCAAGGGGGATTACAATTGATATTAATCCTCATGGACCAGATGAGGGTGAAATAACCAAGATCATATTTGTGACTTCAAGTGTGTGTGTGAGAGTGTGTGTGAGTAAATGTGCGTGAGCGTGTGTGCGTGTTTGTGTTTATGAATGTGTGTGTGTGCGCGTGTGTTTATGAGTGTGTGTGTTTGTGAGATGTGTGTGCACGTGTGTGTTTGTGAGTGTGAGTGCACGTGAGTGTGTGTTTGTGAATGTGTGTGTGTGCATGTGTGTGCGTATGTGTTTGTGTGTGTGTTTGTGTGTGGTGTTTGTGTCTGAGTGTTTATGTGTGTGTGCACGTGTGCGCGCATGTGTGCGTGTATGTGTTTGTGTGTTGTGTGTGTGTGTGTGTGAGAGAGAGAGCAATAGCTTGCCAATGGATTGTCCACACGTGTGCAGTGAAAGATCATTTAAATGATGCACTGAGCTTTTTACAGCTCTCGGTTAGGGTACCAGGGATTGGCGAGGCAGCAGTGAAAAACCAAGAAGAACAAGTTTGCATCTGAAATGTTTCGCAATCCATTGTTTACAACATTCTGGTACAACCCCAAATGATGTTCAATCTTGCTGTCCCAGACGTGGTGATCACCGATAGGAAAGGCCAGATCAACGAGGCAGCTTGGACATAAGGCATTCTCTGTAAAGACTCCACAATGCAAGGACATTCCTCACCACGTCGACAAGTGGATGGAGTAGAAATGAGAACAGCCAGGGCCAGCATTTGTCATTTTTTTCCTTCTGCACACCGCGATTACTAATGCTTGTGGTTAATGTCTGACATTTCCTCCCCGCATCATTTATTAGCCTTCAGCACTCAGAGAATAGAAGAGGAATTGATATTTACCTTCTGCTCTACTGCCTGTGTGCCGCTTTCATCTCACAAATGGTTCCATTTCATTGCTTCGTATTAGGTTTATTACATTAAATTGCTTCCCTTTCCATTCCTGCTGCATTTCTCAAGTGTTTGCATTGTCACGAGCCTCATTATGGTTTGCACGGACTTACCAACTCCTGACCAGCTTTGCACCATAGAAAGGCAACAGAATGGTGCTGCATTAGCAATCCATCATTCCTATGCAACCGTTATCTCACCAAGTAACTCGAATGTTGCCTGACCCTTTCCCAACCAAGGCCACTGTTTCCAGTAATGACTCAAAAAGCTCAGTTCTCCCATCGCTAAGCATCACAGCATCTAACTATTACTCTAACTAGGGTATTGTCTAATGGTGATGATCTTTTACCTGCATTCATTAATTTCATAGAATCCCTATAGTGTGGAAACAGGCCATTCGGCCAATCAAGTCCACACCGACCCTCCAAAGAGATCCATCCTCCTATCCCATCCCTGTAATCCTGCATTTCCCATGACTAACCCACCTAACCTGCGCATCCTAGACACTATCCCAATTAGCATGGCTAATTCATCTAATCTGCATATCTTTGGACTTTGGGAGGAAATCGGAGAACCCAGGGAAACTCATGCAGACACAGGGAGAATGAGCAAACTCTGCACAGACAGTTGCCCGAGGTTGGAATTGAACCGCTGAGCCACTGTCCCACCCTCACCATGTTTCTGCTTCTTGAACATAATGTACCTCTAGATCTTCACTGACCCATTGTTTAACAATGAGCTGAAAAGGAGAGAGAAGGAAGGAAGGAATGGAATAGAGAATGTTGATAATCTATTTGACCTTGGGAACATAGAGTCAATGAGTCCTACAGCACGGAGACAGGCCCTTTGGCCCAAACTGGTCCGTGCCAACCAAAATGTCTATCCACACTAACCCCATTTCCCTGCACTTGGCCCATATCCTTCATCAGGACTGTCCTGATGAAGGGCTTTTGCCCGAAATGTCAATTTTTCTACTTCTCAGATACTGCCTGACCTGCTGTGCTTTTCCAGCACCACTCTACTCTCGACTCTTATTTCCAGCATCTGCAGTACCCACTTCTGCCATATCCTTCCAAACCTTTCCTATCCATGTATTTGTCCAAATGCCTTTTAAATGTTGTTAATGTACCCGTCTCAACACTTCTGCTGGCAGCTCAATCCATGTGCTCACCACCCTCTGTGCAAAGAAGTTGCCCTCAGGTTCCCTTTTATTCTTTCCCCTCTAACCTTAAACTGATTGTCTGTAGTCCATGATTCCCCAACACTGGAAAAATGACTATCCATGCCTCTGGTGATCTTATACACTTCTATAAGATCCCCCCCTCAGTCTCCTACACTCGAAAAACATTAAGCAAACTAGGACCGAATTCCATGATATTTGCAAGTCTGAGGGTAGACGGCGATGTAGACTACAGCAAGATTTGTAGCAGAATCAGACGAGAGATCTGGTGAAGCCTCCCTTAACGCCAGGATCATCTCTTTTATATATTTCCTAATGAGTCTGTTTGGAGCTGTTATTAGATGCCTCTGGAGTGGGTAGGACTCAGGCCTCCTGGCTCAGAAGTAGGGACATTACCACTGTGCCACTAATAGTAATTGATAGTTGATCAACAGCTCATTTCCGATCTGAGATGAATAGATTTTTATTACACTCTGATATGAGACAATGGGAGGTGAGGAAGGGTTTATGAATTTAAGTCACATATCCCCATGGACTACAACAGTTCAAGAAGACCCCTCACCACCACTAAGCACAGGCAATTAATGCTGGCTTAGAATCCCAGAAGTAAGTTTTTAAAAATCTCAATATAGCAGGAATGGCCTGAGGGATGAAAAGGGGTCCTTTTGTTCCTCTGCTCTAAGGTTTTTCCATCTAAGGCCATCTACTCCAGCTGTCACCGAGTAGTATGCATGTTTTCTGATAGCACCAGCAAAGCATGTCTTCTCCTGTGCTGTAACATTGGATAACTGTCTCACTCCTGTCTGTGGAAAGTGGGTGAGGATTGCTGCTTTACCCTTTCACATCCAGCAGGTCCACCAGCACTCATTACAACTGCTCACACTGAAAGGACTGGCCATATGACAGAGCAGCAAGGTGCTCGCTCAGTGACGCTCAGGAGAATGTATTCGAGCAGCTTCAGAAGAGGTGTGTGACTAATGGCAAAGTGAAATAAGATCTGGTGTTTGTCTAGCAAGAACACTCAGCTTGGTTATCTCAACCAGAGCAAAAGGTATTTTATCACCATTTCCTGTTCAGAAGTCTAGGTTAGGAATATAATTGTATTGAAGTTTGTGAACAACGTTATCCACTGTAGGATTAACTTCATCATTAGAATGCACCCCTTTCCGTTCATCCTCCCCTCTAGGCACTCATCCCTTTTCTCTATCTAAAAGCTCATTACATTAACTCTTGCTTAATTTGGTTGTATTTTAATTTGACATTTTTGCAGCTGTCTTGCACCCTTCCTGATGAAGAAATTATGCTTGAAACGTCAACTCTCCTGCTCCTCGGATGCTGCCTGACCAGCTGTGCTTTTTCAGCACCACACTCTTTGACTCTGATCTCCAGCATCTGCAGTCCTCACTCTCTCTTCCTTCTTGCAGCTTTAATACATTAACATTAATCATCGTCTTCAGCTCTTTCTTATATTAAACTGAAACAAACAAAAAGGACCTGGCCAAGATGACAGAAACTTCTCTGAATGTTTATTTTAGGAGAGTGATTGAAGGATTTTTGACCATGGTGATTCCAAGACACCTTTGAATCCTAAGCAAATCAGGTTCTCACCTTTGTCTTAAGCACCTGGCTGAATTATCAGAAAATCTTCCTCATTTTGGAAGATCTGAAAAGGATTTGTTGACCAATCAAGTGCAAACAATAACAGCAGTAAATCACACCATTTTTAATGTAGAAAAAAATTAACAAAGGCATATTCAGAAATGTGAATGCAACTCTGATTAGCATTATCCTCCTTCATTCAGCTGAACTCAATGCAAAATGATGTGGGGGGAGTGGTGGAAGGTAGGTGTGGATTTGTTGCCAGAGCGTATATTAAGCTTTTCTGTCGAAATGTTAACCCATTTGTCTTCTTGCCCCCCCCCCCCCCCCCACCAAGTGTAGCTTTTAGATTGTGTGGAAATGCAGACCTCTATCCAATTAACTTCTTAACACTGTCCACACACATTGTGGGTGGCATGATGGCTCAGCGGTTAACACTGCTCCTGCACAGTGCCCAGGACCTGAGTTCAATACCTGCCTCAGGCAAACTCTCTGTGTGGAGTTTGCACATTCTCCCGTGTCTGTGTGGGATTCCTCCCACAGTCCAAACCATGTGCAGGTGAGGTGGATTGGCCATGCTAAATTGTCCTGAGGTGTCCAGGGAAATGCCAGCTGGTGGATTAGTGTGAGGGAAGTTTAGGGTGAGGGAGTGGATCTGAATGGGATGCTTTTCAGAGTTCTTTGTCAGTGTGGACTCAATGGGCTGAATGGCCTGCTTTCACCCTGTAGGGATTCCATGATCAGTATGACACAGGGCTGAGTGAATCTCTGAGATGAAGGTCTCTGAGCTTTCCCATTGCTCCAGCATTCAGAGAAATTGTGTAATAAGAATTAAAGTGGGTTTGCTTGATGATGGCTCATAGACATCAAAGTTTGGAGTTTAGCATCAGATGTATCTCCCTTGCTGCGATTTGAAGAGGGAAAGAAATGAATGCATGTGTGAGGTTTGCAGCTCATTCCTATCCAGTCAAAACCCCAGCACCAGTAATCCTGCCTCAAGAACTCTGCAGAGTCACATGACCAAAGAATTCACTGAGGAGCTTGGCTCATTTCTGAAGCCTGTTTGAATAAAGTTCAGACAGAGAGAGACAGAGAACTTGCTGAAGGTTGGTGTTTGAAAGACTTCCCTGTGGTAGTGAAGATCACAGCTCCTCAGTCATTTTGAATTAACTAGATGCCAGTCAAAATACATGACAATAAACAGTCTTAAAGGCACACTGTTAGCAGTCAGGTACTAACTGTGCTCTACAATGAATCTTTTCTTGCTGGTGATTTTGTATTTGTTGTCAGTTCTCAATAAGAAAGGTTTACTCAAAGCCTATCAAAACCTCATGCAACATATGACAGGTAACAGAGAAATTGTTGTCCTTTATACAAGTGATTTTTAAAAAACGCTTCTGTGCATTTGGTTGCTGCCTTAATAGAAATGGGACGTAAGGAGGTGGAGAGCAGTTCAGTTGTGGAGCCATATTTTTAACCCTTAGACTGGCAAAGGGTTAAAAATATTGCCTCTCGAGAGCACAGAGGGAATGCTCTCAGGCGTCTCTCCTGATTATTTTCATAGTTCAGAATTAACATTTCAGCAATAACTCGTAATCTTCTGGTAGCTTTTGTATTTTAGCTCTAATGTCAACATTTGCCTCCAGCTGATATTTACCTGAAGCTGGAATAAACAGAAGTAGCTCTGCCAAAATGACAGAATATTGCAGTCTTAAAGATGGCTGACAGCTAGACTGTGGTTAACAGCTGCTGTTCTTGTGTACGTCAGGTGGACCTTCTGACATGAACCCCCTAAACAACCCCCATTTTAATGGCCAGTGAATTATGAGGTGGGAGGGGTTGGTTGAGTCCAGGGCAATGAAGACAAGAGCCTTCTGTGTTGCAGCCAGAGCCCCAAAGGAAATCAACCAATTGTCAGCTGGGTTGGTGTAGTACGATCCTTTCAGTAGTATAGACTCGGGGCGATACAAAATAACACTTTTATCATTTGCTTGGCTTCAGTTTGGCTAGTCAATGCTCCTTGGTCCCCTATAATCAAGGCAAAACCCACCTCAAACCTGCTGCAGCCTACCAACACATCCCACAGCCAACACTGAGCAAGGTCTTCCAGTGCCATGGATACCTCACAAGTCAGATTGTATCAGATGTCCTTCTCCCACCTTGTTACCCTTGGTAATGCCATCAGCAAGCTTATTGGCTTATAAATCCAAATTGGATCCCTTGTCATTCCAACCCCTTGATCTGTTGTGGTGATTGGAACCTGAGCCAGGTGAAGGTCAGTGACTATCAGATCCCTGATTGGAGTTGTTAACCAGGGCCAATCAGGGAGTACTGGCTGACATTCAGAGAGGCTCTTCACTCGAGTGACTGGCTCTGAGTTGTACTGTGCACATGTAAATAAAGGCTGACAGGATACCAGCATCTCTGTGGTTATTTCATCATTTAAAATTATCAATCAGTTCTTCATACTTTTAGCACATCCCTCACTACTGAGGAAATCTTTCACTCGTCCAATATTCCCACAGAGCCTTGATAAATCAATTGATGACATGAGCTGGATTAAACTGGCTTCCCACTAAATGCCTTCCTCATTGTCCTCGTGGCCCACTGCAAATTGACTATCCATCTTTTTGAAAAATAAATCACTTTAAACTGATGAACAAAACAAAGCAAAGGTATTGTGTTCACCTCCACTGAGTGTGATCCGTCACTGATCGAGGGACTGATGCCCTGATGATTTCGAATATAATGCTTTGCTGATTGAGAGCACAATGCTTTTTTGGTTGAGACAGTAATAAAGAACAAGATAACTTCAGAATCATTGCTGTTCTTGTGGACTTTTGCATGGTGAAATCTTCCATGAATTAACTTCTCCTGCCCCCACCCCCCCATCTTCTATAGGCTTAAGAAAAATGTAGACCTTTACCTTGCTTTGTGTCACCATATCGTCAAAAACTTTCTCTCCACCAGGGCTGGTTGACCTGCTCAATATTTCCAACATTTTTTTTACTTAGAACGTAGCTTCTAATGGTCAAGGAGCTGTATCTCTGCATAAACACCTACCTCAAAGAGGGAGTTAGGAAATAAAAGCAAAGAATAGTGTTTAGGTCAAATACAAAGCATCTCCCTGACATCCGCAGATCATTAATGTAAACAGAAATATTAATCCGTTAGATTTCATTTGTTTAACAGACGAGACCTTGCCCTTTCTCTCTGCATCATCAAACCTGAGCTCCTACATCATTAAAATGGTTGGGGATTACTGTGTGTAGAATACAGATTGTGTGTTTTCACTGTTAGCTGTTAATAACTGATTGTGGTAGAGGGGTTTAATGAGACATGAAAATATTATTGAGTTTACTGGGACTGTACTCCATTCAGGACCTCAGGCAGTTCAGGAACAATGAGATGTTTACTCAGTTACCCCGGCGAGCACCTTAAATAAATCCGATATTGATTTGCTTAAAATGAGCAGAAAGCCGAGAGAGAGCTGAGAATTGGACAGCCTGCAGCTCTCACAGCTCCACAGAGAAAGCTTTCATAAACAGATGGGAGTTTTGACTTTTGAAGAGCAGACTCCAGATAATCATCTGTCCTGAACAAAGAATCACAAAATGCACAACCAAGCACCCTCCCCACCCATGTTATGAATAAACCCTATGCCTGAAAGGCCATTTCTCTGCAGGTTCCTGGTGTATTTCTCTGCAGTTCTTTGTTGCATGTTGTTTCCTCCTTTCTGTCTTTTCGTTGTTCCTTCCCCTGAACCTGTGCCTCCACACCCCTTGCTCACACTCCTGTGATATTGGAGGAGTGCACCCCATAGTGTCTGACTCTGTCCTTGCTCAGGACACATTTACATTCGTGTCCCACTGAGGCTCAGTGGAATGGAGTCAAAGAGTGTGGTGCTGGAAAAACGCAGCAAGTCAGGCAGCATCGTGAAGAGCTTATACTCGAAAACGTCGAGTCCCCTGCTCGTCAGATGCTGCCTGCTTTTCCAGCACCACACTCTTTGACTCTGATCTCCAGCATCTGCAGTCCTCACTCTCTCCTTAGTGGAATGGAGTCAACCATGGAACCCATGGCTGGTACCTCCTCTCACAAGCCCCAGGAAGAGGAGGCCCAACTGTACCACAGTCCTGGCGGAGAACCCAAAAGGCAGCGGGGGCAGAGTCTTTAAATATATTATTAAGGCAGATAGAGAGAGATTCTTGATTACCAAAGGGGATGAATGGTCCTCAGGGATACTGGGGAATGTAGGGTTGAGGTTAAAATCAGCTCAGCCATGAATGGTGATGCAGGCTCGATGGATTGAGTGGCCTATCTTTGCTTTTATTTGTATGTTTGTGTGTAAGGCTGAGACCGTTTCTGTATGGGTGGCTCACAGAGGAAGGTCGAGAAAACTGGCATCTTTCACAACCTCAGGACATCCAGAGATCGTCGACAGCCAATTCAGTACTTTTTAAGAAAACACCCTGTTGGATTGTCAAAGATGGGGAAGGTCATTTAAGCACAGCAAGCTCCCACCAATGAGATAACTGGCCAGATCATCTGCATTTGTGATTGGTTTCTGGATAATGTTACCAAGTGGACTCCCTGGTCTTCCTCAAAGTGGTGACATGGAAGATTTGTCATCCTCACAAGGGGCCAGACTCAGACATCTGAAAGGTGACCTACCTGACCTTACAGGAGCTGCCTTGGAGTGTCAGCTGAAAGTTAATGTATCCACAAGATTGGGCAGCCAATAATCCTTCCTTCAATCTAACCTTTTTTGAATTGTATTGCACGAAGGTGGTCAGGGGATGAGGTGTCCATCAGAGCTCGGACGTTAATACATGAAATCAAGGTTTTGGTGCATTCTTTCTGTCCAGTTCTTGAACCTACCCACCACTGGTGACTTTTCAAGACTTACTTTGATGTAACATGTCCTGCTCATTCACAGAGAGAGAGAGGCAAGAGGCTGGCAAATAGCCATTCCTGGGTCCAGTTCACCACCAGTGACAGACAAAACTCCCCCTGCAGATCAAACCTTTCCAAGTCGGATGGGAATTCCTTCTAGTGCATCTTATGCTCCAATAGGGTCCCTACAGCATACATCAGATGTTTTCCTTTGCACACAGGAACCCTCATGGACCGTTCTGATTGCCAGCTGAGAGACTGGAAGGATTCATTGTGGGCCCCGCATTTATTACCCATCTCTAGTTGTCCTTGACAAGGTGGTGCTGAGCTGCCTTCCTGAACCACTGCAGCCCATTCGGTATAGGTACACCCACAATGCTGTTCAGGAGAGAGTTCCTGAACTTTGATCCAGTGACACTGAAGGAAAAGAGTTATAGTTTCAGGTCAGGTTGGTGTGTGGCTTGCTGAGGAACTTGCAAATAACGGTGTTCCTATTTTTCTGTTCTCCTTGTCCTGCTGGGGGGCAGGTTTGGAACATGTTGTCAAAGGAGTCTTGGTGGATTGCTGGCAGGTCACATTATTGCCATTGGTGCCAATGGTAGAGTAAGTGCCTCTTGAAGGTGGTGGAGGGGCTGCTGATTGAGCAGATTGCTCTGTCCTGGATGGTATTGAGCTGTTGAAGCTGCATTCATCCAGGCAAGTGGACAGTATTCCATTGCACTCTTGACTTGGTGTCTTGTAGATGGTGAGAGGCAGAACTCTCACCCTCTGACCTCCTGTTGTTGCCAAAATATTTATAAGTTGAGTCCAGTTCACTTCATGGTTAATGATAACCTCTAGGATATTGATTGTAGGGGATTCAGTAATGGAAATGCCATTGAACATCAAGGGCCAACTAGTCCCTAGTTCAATGGTATTTGCCCAGATCTTACTACATATGGAAACAATCCGCTAACAGTATCTGAGGAGTCACAAATGGCATTGAATACAGTGCTGTAATTAGCAAACATCTCCACTTCTGAGCTTAGGATGGAGGGAGATCATTAATGAAGCAGTTGGTTTGACCCTGGACATTATCCTGAGATACTCTTACAGCAATGTCCTGGGGCTGAGATGACTGACCTTCAACAATCACAACCATCTTCCTTTGTGTTAGGGATGACTCCAAACAACAGAAAGGTTTTCCCCTGATTAGTACTGATTGCCAGGTCTTGCTGTGCCCACACTCCTGATGAAGGGCTTTTGTCTGAAACTTCGATTCTCCTGCTCCTCGGATGCTGCCTGACCTGCTGTGCTTTCCCAGCACCACACCCTTGACTCTAATGTCCAGCATCTGCAGTCCTCACTTTCGCCTGTCCCCACATTTAGACAGATATTGCCCTTGGTGCCAGGACAGTCACTCTCAGCACCCTCTTGTTGTCCATGTGTGGACCTATAATATTGAAGTCTGTTGCAAGGGGGATCTCAGTAATGAGGAGCAGTAAGGATCTTGCGCTATCTATGCAACACAAGAACTTTTGAAAGGCAGAAATTCTAATTGCACTGATCATTCACCTACTATCAAGAGACAGAACTCAAGGCAAATTTGGAGCTCTCTAACTTACTGTCAACTATGTCGGCTTTCAGCTCCCCATGTAATTCCCTGGTAATTTTCCTGTCTGTCGAGAGCTGAAAGGGAGTAATTTTGAGTTCAATAACTGTAATAACAGTTGCTTATTTTAGCTGAGGCAGTTGGTATTTACCTGAGTAGCTCAGAGGCCTCAGTATTTCGCATTCGTGCTACTGCCGATAATGAGTGGATATGGAGAGGTAATAATTCATATCACTGTCACTCAGCTAATCATCCAAGTGTGTGAGTATTTCATTTCTCTTTTGCTGTCACTTAACTAGCGAGAGGGAGGTCTGCCAAAGATCAACATCACTGTTGAGAATGAATTTATGACAATAGAACATCTCACACAAAGAAATAAAGGCAGAACACACAGTTAATAATGCTGGGTAGGGGCCCCTCCCAAGTGGGGAAAAAGCAACTTTGGAGAATGAAATTACCACTTTGTTACCCTTGAATACAACTCTCAAAAATCTGGTTTTGTACCCAGCTAATTATTTCAAATGATACTAACTAACTTTCAATAGGGAAGCATTAATATCATGTTTCTAAGAGCCACCCCTGCAGCAGCAAGCAGAGGTCAGTGACCAGTTCAGCTACTTTTGCTGGTATTGTTTCAGAGTGTATGAGGTCTTTAACAGACTGAGTAAGCAATGGATCAATACTGATCAGCAATGGCCTGTGGTTTGCATTGAGTACAATGATGAGGCTAACTGTGCTTACTATTGTTATGCAGTAAATTCATACAATCATAGAATACAGAATGGACCCTTAGGCCCATCTGTACCACCCAAAATATGCTACGACCTACACTAGGCCTAGTTTCCCTACACTAGTTCTAGTGTTACAACAGTTCAGGCAGCATCCAACGAGCAGCGAAATCGACGTTTCGGGCAAAAGCCCTTCATCAGGAATAAAGGCAGAGAGACTGAAGTGTGGAGCTCTCCACGCTTCAGGCTCTCTGCCTTTATTCCTGATGAAGGGCTTTTGCCCGAAACGTCAATTTCGCTGCTCGTTGAATGCTGCCTGAACTGCTGTGCTCTTCCAGCACCACTGATCCAGAATCTGGTTTCCAGCATCTGCAGTCATTGTTTTTACCTAGTGTTACAACATTTCAAGTGCTCATCCAAGTGCTTTTTAAAGGTTGTGAAGTTTCCTGCTGCAATTATCCTCCCAAATAGTGCATTGCCGGCCCCTGCCATCTTCGGGGCGAGAAGATTTTTCCTGAAATCCCTTCTAAACCTCCGGCTTTCCACTTTAAGTTATGCCCCTTTATTAATGACCCTTTGACTTGGGGAATAGCCACTTTCTGTTCAACCTGTCCATGCCTCTCATAATCTTATACACTTCGATCAGGTCCCCGCCCCTCCACTGAGCCTTGGGAGCAGCTTATTGAACCTGCACAGACATTCGATCAAATACCCATCATTCATATTTAAATAGGGGTTCTAGAGGTTGTGGTCAGACTCACCCTGATGCTCCATTGGCTGCATATCACAAGTTCCTCATCAACTGATTCAGCAATAAAATTTTAGCGCCTGAAGTTATTGACCGATTAAACGCGATGACTGCATCCCAAAAATGGGTAAGTAACATGCACCAGACAAATTCCAGGCAATAACTTTTTGCAACATGACAGGATGACACCAGCTCCACTTGACATTCAATGGCCTTGCCATTGTCCATGCCCAACCATCAACATTGGCCAGAAAGCTAGACCAGCCGCACAAGTGCTTCACTACAGGAGGAGGTCAGAGGCTGGGTATCCTGCAGTGAGTGACTCTTCCCCAGACTCCCCAGTGCCTGTCTGCTGTCTAATAGACACAAGTGAAAAGTCTAATGAGATCCTCTCCAGTTTCTTTTATTTATTCACTTACAGGCTGAGGGCAGCTCTGGCTAGGCCAGTATTTATTGCCCATCCCTAATTGCCCAGAGAGCAGTTAAGAGTCAACCGCATTGCTGTGTGTCTGGAGTCACATGTAGGCCAAAGCAGCTGAGCACAGCAGATTCCCTTCCCTAAAGGACATTAGTGAATCAGGTGGGGTTTCCCAACAATTGACAATGGATTCATGGTCATCATTAGACTCTTAATTCCAGATTTTAGAAAAAATTGAATTCAACTGTCACCATCTGCTGTGGCCTGATTAAAACCTGGGTTCCTGAGAAAGTAGCTGAGTTTCTGGAGTAATACCACTGAGCTATTGCCTCTCTAATACTGGACAGTCACAATTAGCAGGGACAGTGACAAGCCACAGCTACAAGAATGGACAATAATAATTGGGCCAGAACAGTGCCATTGCAACACAGTAACAATGGGAAGAAACAGTCCACTGGTTGGGTAATAACACTCAATGTACAGGCTCATCCAAAACTATGATGCCCCTTTGACCAGCACCCTATCCATTAGCCAACACATCCACGTGATCTGCCTCTGGATTGCCAGGAACACTGTGGAGACTACCGATGGAATGCACTGCAGCAACTTGCCAGAGCTTCTGTCTAAGTCCATGAGTTCCACCACCTAGTGAATGGGGGCCTTCATATTTCACGTGATGCTAAATACTATCCCAATAAGCATCACTCACCACCCTTCTTCATCCTCCAGCAGGCGGTACCAATTTAAAGTGAAAGCTCGGAACTATCTTCTTTAGGTAACAAGGAATGGAAAAAGTTCTGATCTTTCCAGCTATGCCCACCTCCCATGTTTCAACTTTTCCACTTCCTGATACAAACTGTTCCCGGTGTCCTGATTTAGGATCTGTTTACCAGTTAGACAGCACCAGACCAAGTCTTCCCAACTCAAAAGCTCCAGACCACTCAGAGCAATAGATGAGCAAATGGGTCAATTCATCTATCTCACAACGCCACTTTGAAGCCAATCTTGATGTGTCTTTGAATGTTTGAGCGTTTTCACTGTCATAGAGTCAGAGAGTCATAGAGATGTACAGTATGGAAAAGACCCTTCGGCCCAACTCGTCCATGCCGATCAGATATCCCAACCCAATCTAGTCCCACCTGCCAGCACCCGGCCCATATCCCTCCAAACCCTTCCTATTCATATACCCATCCATATGCCTTTTAAATGTTGCAATTGTACTAGCCTCCACTACTTCCTCTGGCTCATTCCATACACATACCACCCTCTGGTGTGTATTAAAATGTACTAGCATTTTCACTGCCATAGAGTCATAGAGGTGTACTGCACGGAAACCGACCCTTCGGTCTTACCCGTCCATGCCGACCAGATATCCGGACCCATATATCCTCACTCAGGATTTATGAATTTCACCTGAATCTGCAAACGCACCATGAGTTGTCTGAGATTAGTGCATCTCGTTGCCAGGACTTACTAGTTGCATGGTTTTTTAAAAAAATTCAGTCACAGAATGTCAGCATCACTGACTAAACCAGCATTTATTGCCCATCCCTAATTGCCCAGAGGGCAGTTAAGAGTCAACCACATTGCTGCAGGTCTGGAGTCACATGTAGGCCAGACCAGATAAGGAAGGCAGTTCCTTCCCTAAAGGGCATTGGTGAATCAGATGGATTTTTCCAGACAATTGATGACAGATCCACAGATTATTAGACTCTTTATTCCAGACTTGTTGTTTTAGTTTAAAATCCACCATGCACCAAGGTAGGATTCAAATTCAGGGCCCCAGGATGTTTTTTGACTCTTCAGATTAGTAGGCTAGTGGTAATCCTCAGGCCAGCCCCTAATACCCAGATTTTGGTTATTATGCTAGAGGAGACAGGATATTTTGGATCCTAAAGAGTTAAGCAAGTTTCCTTTTGAGTCTGCCCAATTCCACAACGCCAATGTTTGAACTAACCTAACTGTTGTTCAGATTTCTCCCCTGTAGCAGCCTGCAAATGTGTACTTAGCAAACAACATCTCAGAGAGAGAGATGGGATAAGCCATACTCAGGGTTAGAGGTGAAAGCTTTAAGATACACAAGGCAGTTTCATTTCATGAGAGGGATGCGTACAGTGAAAGTGGCCGGCAGGCTCATTGACAACAAAACTAGATATATTAACAGGATATAAATATATTAAAAGTTAATAAATGTTAACTGGAAATGATATTTGGTGAAAAGGTAAGTATAGGCCTCTCAGTGCCTAGATGACTTTTTAAATTCTTACACATGATTTGTCCATCTCTGGATCAGCCAGTATTTATTGTCCATCCCTCACTATGTCCAGAGAAGGTAGATGCTGAGATGCTGCTTTCTGAAGACCATGGTCAGGTAGGCACACCCTCAGTGCTGAAAAATGTGGTGCTGGAAAAGCACAGCCAGTCAGGCAGCATCTGAGGAGCAGGAGAGTCAACGTTTCAAGCATAAGCTCTTCATCAGGAATAAGGGGGTGGCCCAAGGGGGCTGAGAGATAAATGGGAGGAGGGTGTGTGTGGCTGGGGGCAAGGTAGCTGGAAATACGATAGGTAGATGAAGGTGGGGAGTGATGGTGATAGGTCAGAGCAAAGGGCGGATGGGTGGGAAGGAAGCTAGACAGGTAGGACAGTTCAAGATGGTGGAAGGTTGGATCTGGGATAAGGTGGGAGGGGGAGGGGAAATGAGGAAACTGGTGAAATTGATACTAATACTGTGTGGTTGGAGGGTCCCAAGGTGGAAGATGAGGCATTCTTTCTCCAGGTGTCGGGTGGCTAGAGTTTGGCAGTGGAGGAGGCCCAGGACTTGCACATCCATGGCAGAGTGGGAGGGGGAGTTAAAGTGTTTGGCCACAGGGTGGTGGGTTTGTTTAATGCGTGTGTCCCAGAGATGGTCTCTAAGATGTTCAGTGCCGTTAGGTAGGGGTCTTTGGGACTTTGACCCAGCAATAGTAAAGGACTGGCGATTGCAGGATTGTCTTGAAGGGGAACTTGTAGGTGATTTCCAGGTGTCTGCTGCCCTTGTCCTTCCAGAGAGAGGAGTTCCAGGTTTGGAAGGTGCTGAGGTAGCCTTGAGGAGCTGTGGATGGTACACACTGCTGCCTCTGTGTGCCAGCGGTGGGGTGTAAATAAACTACCTGCAATACAGAAGCAAATCCACCAGCTAGTTCCATCTCTGAACTGTATTATGTAATCCTGGTCAGTTAAAGGTCTATAACTAGCCTCCTCAGTTAAGCAAGATAGAATGGGAATCACACTGGACCCCTGCTCCTGTTTACGTTCCAGCGATGGTGACTAGGCAGTGTACAGGGAATTTTCCTAATGTCCTGGTCAATATTTTTCCCGCAACAGGGAGACAGTGAGGTCTGCAGATGCTGGGGATCAGAATTGAGAGTGGGGTGCTGGAAAAACACAACAGGTCAGGCAGCATCCGAGGAGCAGGAGAGTCGACATTTCAAGCCGGAGCCCTTCATCAGGCCTGAAACATCGATTTTCCTGCTCCTCGGATTCTGCCTGGACCCGCTGTGCTTTTCCAGCAACACACTCTCAACTTTTTCCCACAACAGTTAACTCAGTCCATGGGATGTTGAGTGCTGCATTAATCTGCTTTTGTAGCTGTAAATTAATTTGCAATCAATGAAGTTCAGAGGGACGTCTCAGGCTAACTTAGTCAGGTGCCGCATAAATGCATTAACTCCTAATGCGGGTAAGGCTCCCCCATAATGGAGAAGCACTAGCAGAACCGGGTTGGATAGGATAGTTGCTTAGCAACAGGAGTGTTGGAGTAGGGCTGCTGCCCTCTCTTAGCCATCTGCTAAACAGTTCCTGTGTGGAAATGTCTGTGCTGTCAAGGGTTGGGCCCCAGGGAGTCTGTAATTGGATTGAGAATGCAATTGGCATCCGATTTCCATCTGTGCCCATTGTGATGCCAGCACAAAAGATGGTGTGAATTGGAAATGTGTCCTTCATCATGTCCACTTGACAAGAGAAGGCCAGAAATTTGTTGCAAAACGTTCAGGTCGAATTGACCCTTCCTGCTCCCCTGTCCATCTCTCTCACGTTCTCCTTGAAAACTGTCTTTGGCCCAGCATTTTGGTCACTTGTCCTAATTCTCTTTCCGTGGCTCATTGTCACGTGTGGCCTGATAACACACCTGCACAGGCATTTAGGGAGTTTACACTGCAGCTGATATAAATGCAAATTGTTGTAGTGAGAGGAAAAAGGAAATATTGTTCCATACTTACACCTGAGCACTGTGTTTTTTCACTCAGACCACACACTGTATGAATTCAGCGGTTTTTCCAAAATCTGTTACGTAGGTAGTTATTCTGTGAATGTAGGGATCGTTGCGCAGCCCTTCAGTCAGTAAAGGATTAAAATATAAATGGTGCTTTTGAGTGTTGATGCAAACTCTGACTGTACTCTCCTCGTTCCACTGGTTAAACCATATACAGGAGATTCCAGCCACACTCTGTGAGTCATTAGCATACAGGATGCGGTATGTACCACACTTGCATTGACTGAGAGATTCTAATGTTACTTAGAAGAGCTAGTATCAACACAGGAATGAATGGCCTGATGGTTAGTAATACCTGGTATGATACAGAACAAGAAGTTCCCAGATCTTGATGAGTTTGCTGGGCCCAGCCAGATCAGGGACAGTAGGAAGGCGCAATGTTTTTCAGAATCCCTAAGTTGCAAAGAGTTTAAAGTCCACCTTGTGAGGATGCCCTCTCCTGTTCTCCCAGCCACCACACGGCAACAGTCTGAGTGGGTAGCTGGGGACTCCAGCTCTCAGCCTGCTCTTCCAGTCCTCCAACTTAGAGACCAGACATCAACATCTCAGGGCTTACAGACATTGACCTGTCACACACTCCAGCCTCAGCACACCCTGGTGGCACATCTCTTACCCTCACAGTATGGTTTGTACTTCAATGCTGTACCTCCAGCTGTACTAGACCTTCCATTGAGAGGCAGCTGCTCAGGGAGAGGCACCAGCTCCCAGATTGGACCAGGCTGCATCTCAGGGCTTGTCACTCACCCGCTCAGCTAACTGGGTCACAACATCCCTGCCTGGCCTTATCTTCATCACGCCTGGTCTTGCCTTGCTTTGCTTTGCTGTGTTCTGCTGGGCCTGGCCTTGCCTTATCTGGCCTGGTATTGTCTTGCGCTGCCAGACCTGGCCTTGCCTTGCTCTGTTCTGCCTGGCCAAGCCTTGCATTATCCGGTCTTGCTGTGCCTGGACCAGCCTGACCTGGGTGAAAGTGAGGACTGCAGATGCTGGAGATCAGAATCAAGATCAGAGTGGTGCTGGAAAAGCAGATCAGGCGGCATCCGAGCAGCAAGAAAATTGATGTTTCGGAATGATTCCTGATAAAGAGCTTTTGCCCAAAATATTGATTTCCTGCTCTTCGAATGCTGCCTGACCTGCTGTGCTTTTCCAGCACCACTCTAACCTTGCCTGACTGGCCTTGCCTTGCCATGCTTGGCCTGGTCTTTTTGTGCTCTCCCCCTTTAGCCTGAGCTAAGTAGCTCACAGTATAACATGGTCTGACCAGACCATAGGCTGCTGTCATTAGAGTGGTGGTTTAACCTGAGGGCCACCAGGTGAGGGGAGAGGTTGAGAAGGAGAGTCCTCCATGGTCACCTCAGCCAGTGTGAGTCACAGTAGTTCTGTTTCTCTTTGCCTTTAAGCCTGGCAGCTTGTCATGTTTTTGTCAGCAGTGATCAATCACCTTGTGCCATCAATCTCACATTCGCACCATGTGACTTTGTTGGACACAGTAAAGACCATGATTTGACCAATTGACCGTGTCTCAAAGACAAAGGGAGTGGTCTGCAGTGAAGGAAGACTCTTCAGTCAGGGGGTCCCAGCACAGGGGGTCAGGGCAGCTTCTGTATCAGTCCAGAGCCCAGTCAGTTACACACAGGGGGCCAGGAGCTGAGTGTTGTGCAGCCCACTATCCATCTCGACTCTTTCTGCCCAACTGTGTCCTGTTTTCTCCTGAGACGCAAAGGGAGGGATTGAGATGGAAGTGGTTGGCACAGCTATTCAGGCTAGTGCAGTGGGAAAAAGTAGTGTGGTGTTCCGAGTAAGTGACTGAGAGAGTGAGGAGGCAGTGCATGGTTAGTGGTATCAGAGGAGTAAGAGTGAGTGAGGGAAGCTGTTACAGGCTGATGAAGATGAACCCTTGTGGGAGATGTGTGCAGCAGCAGAGAGAGAGAGAGAGAGTGTGCGGTAGCTGAAGTAAGATGGTGGCATTGACCTTGGAGCATCACAGAACGCCTTATTCCCCCTTGCTGGGCATTCCTGCAGATGGCTGAGACCATATTGATGTGGGTGGCAACTTCGGACCAGTCTGGCAGCATCTGCCAGTCCTGGGGTGAGAGGACGTTGTCGTCTGCACCACCCTGTCCACCAGGACCTCCAGGTGCCAGTCTGTAAAGTGAGGAACTAACTTCCCATTATCCACCATGTCTGGGGCAGATGTTACAAACCTGTAAAGGGCAGCTCCAGACTGGCAGTGCTTGTCCCGGAGCACAGCAGCCCTTTAAAAATGGTGTTAGCACCAGGGATGCCAGGATATCCCGGGATATAGCCACAGTGACAACAATGTCAGGCTAGGGTGGTGTGAGTGGGCGCATTGGGTTCGCATCCAATAAGGAGGGTGTGATAGGGTTGGGGGTCGGTCGTTAAGGAAGCAGGTTTGGAATGATAATGCAAGAAAACCCGTTAGACCCCGCAGAGTGAAACCCTCCATAAAACACGCTGCAAGGGGCAATATGGAAACATTCTGCCCATCAATGTGACAGCATGGAGAGAGGCCACTTGCTCCAAAACATCAGTGTCATGTTCAATGGCTAGAGCACAAATTTCCACTCACCTCTCTTCAACTAACCCCAATCAGCAAATACTTTGAAGATTGATACTTAAGCTAAAAAGAAACTCCATCTTGTCATTTTCAATCGACCCAGTCTCCTGGAGAAATTACCACATTTGCACCATCTATTATATAGAGAAGGGTTACCTCATTTCATTCCGCAGCAATGCCTATTCATTTTAATGATTTGGAGGTGCCAGCGTTGGACTGGGGTGTACAAAGTTAAAAATCACACAACACCAGGTTATAGTCCAACAGGTTTAATTGGAAGCACACTAGCTTTCGGAGCGACGCTCCTTCATCAGGTGGTAGTGATGAAGGAGCGATGCTCCGAAAGCTAGTGTGCTTCCAATTAAATCTGTTGGGCTATAACCTGGTGTTGTGTGATTTTTAACTTTATTCATTTTAACATTGTGCTGCCGTGTTCTGAATTCTGCATCAGTGGAATTGTTCAATCATTTTAAACACCCCAATTCAAACAAACCTCTCTCCCCCTGTAACCTTAAAACTCCAGCAAGTCAACCCAGGTTCAATGCTGCATGATAAAATCATGCCACACTCACAAATCAAACAATATCTCCTGAAGCTGATGGACCCTGAGGTGAACTGCTCGAAACACAATGTAAAACCTCAAATGGGGTCTGACCAAGAATCTTTACAACAGAGACATAATTTCCTTCCCTTCAGATTCTGATTTTCTTCAGATTAAAAGCCTGTATGTGCTTTGTTGTACCTGTGGCTGTGCAGCAGCTTTGAGTTATTAGAGTCTAAATACCTAAATCCTATTGCTCCTTCACAGCTCCTTGTCTCTCTTAACTCAGAACGTGTTGTGATTTGTGTTCCCCTGAAGCACTGAGAGAGAAGTCTAGAGAACTGACGAGAGGAAATTCTTAGTTGTAACAGCCATCAGAATCTCGTATCACAGAGCGGAGGGGGTGGGGGTGGGCAGGTGATGGGGTGGGGTCGGGTGAGGGGGTGAGGAAACAGGGCTATTAGAGGCAAATTAAAGCACCCAAGTCATAAAATTACCGAAACAGGAAATGCGAAAGAAAACCTCTGCAGGTGACAGAGCATCTGTCTAGAGAGAGATGTAGGGTTAACATTTCAGACCTCTCACCTTGACGTGCACCTGAAACGTTAGTTCTGCCTTTTTCTCTCTCTATCCACACAGACGCTGCCCGACCTGCTCAGCTTTTCCAGCGTTTTCTGCTTTTATTTCAGATCTATCTTATTAAGCTCCTGAGAGGACTTGACACAATCTAATAGCTTCCTGACCACCTTTACTGATGGGAGCATCTTCATGTCCTGATTTTCAAACTTCATCTCTGTGTCGCCTATGGCTCAGTTTGTGACACTCCCGACGGTGAATCGATGGATTGGCGATTGAAATTACGCCCCATCCCAGGTTTCGACAGAAAATGCAAGGCAAATTCAACTCCAGTGCAGTACTGAGGGAGTGTCTCACTGTTAGAGCCACTGTTATTTCAAATGTTAAACTGAGACCCAGGGAATGATATCGAAGAAGAGAACAGGGATAATTCCTGGACTGTTTACTAGTACTTGTTCCTCAATTAGCATCACAGAGGCAGATTGACGAGTTGCCATCATACTATTATTAGTAGGATCTTGCTCTGTGTGTGTGAGTTACCATGTTTCCTACACTGCACTATTTCATTGTTTTTAAGGAGCTTTGAACTGCCTGTGAAAACACTTCATAATTGCAAGTTTTTTTTCTTTCAAATACACACTGCTTAGACTATTACAGCAGCTGTCTGGATTACAGGCCCAGTAGCATTATCAGCCCTTTACCATTCCCAGACAAATGTTTGACAGCTGCCATCATGTTCTGCCTGTGATTGTACCGAGGAGTAGGAACGTGGCTTTTCACGCAGCCTGTAGCTAAACAGAGATTCCTTCCCCCTTTATTACTGTGTAAGTGGGGTTTCTCTCATGAATAAACACATCAATCAGGCTGTCTGAACTGCTCTGAAATCTGTGGTTATAATTCGGTGGAGTCGAAAGGCAGTATTTATCGTCCCATTATAACACACAGTCAGTTTGGAATGTTGATTGCAGACTCCCTGCTGACAAACTAATTTTCCAAAATTCTCCCCTCACACTGCCTTGCAGCTCAACATCAGAAACAGTCCAATTAACATAAGGGATCTGCAAACCCACCGATATTTACCCGTGTCCTCCAATCACAGTCAGTTGTTGATCCAACACTTTTGTTTTGGCTGGAAGGTAATAAAGCACACATCTGAAAGGAGCTGTGTCCCGATGGCTCAGGGTAATGAAACACAGGGCTTCACTGGAGGAAGACCATGGGAAGTGTACAGCCTGGGTCTTGTGTTTATCTTGTTGTGGTTTCAGCTTTGAAACAAATGATCAGACAAAAAAGCAGAGTCTGCACTTTAAGAACTGGGGTAGTTTGGTTCCGAGCAGGGCAAAGGCTCTTAAGTACAACATTTCCCCCTGTTTGCCACTAAATTGTCTGGCTCACTGAGAGATGCCACATGGTGCCCGATAGGTGCAATTAGAAACATGGTGCAGTGGAGGGCACTCCCTGAGACTGGCACCGAGCAACATCCAAGAGGCAATGGACAGGGAGTTTTACTCTGCAGTGAAGCTGTACTGTAGTACAGCTGAATGTTCACTTTGTCACAGTGTAACTGGAGCTTTACTCTTCATTGAATTAATACTAACTATACCTGGGACATTATTGAAGTAATTTATATTCTGCATCTAACCCTGTCTGTCTCAGTCTTGGCGGTGCTTGGGCTACAGTTCCAAGGAAAAGTGACTTGTTGTCATGAAGTGCCGATTTAATATTTAATTGTCCTGCACTCCACCCTCTCTGTACTTAAACTCAGACTCACTGCGTCTTCTCCCATTCCAATTTACCCATGGTTGAGAAATGTCACCCACTCGTCTTCTCTTCCTCCCGCAATGTACAGACCTTTGAGCTCAAGCTAACTTCCTGGTTCACCTTAAGTGGCAGCATCTGTGGAGAGGGAAACAGAATTAACCTTACAGTTCAATGGTCGTTTATTGGAGCTGTGTTGCCTTAACTCTCCCTTTCTGCTCTGTTTTAGATTAGATTAGATTACTTACAGTGTGGAAACAGGCCCTTCAGCCCAACAAGTCCACACCGACCCGCCGAAGCGTAACCCACCCATACCCCTACATATACCCCTTACCTAACACTATGGGCAATTTAGCATGGCCAATTCACCTGACCCGCACATCTTTGGACTGTGGGAGGAAACCGGAGCACCCGGAGGAAACCCACGCAGACACAGAGAGAACGTGCAAACTCCACACAGTCAGTCGCCTGAGTCGGGAATTGAACCCAGGTCCCTGGCGCTGTGAGGCAGCAGTGCTAACCACTGTGCCACCGTGCCGCCCCTAGAACTCATGTTCTTGTGACATGAGTTCCTTCAAATTGTCTTCTCAACAGGAGAAATTTGATCAGCCCGTATTTTCGCACTTGGCTTTAAGTGGTTAATTAGCTGAAGTGATTCACAGAATTTTCCCAACGTTTCCATTAGCATACAATTACATCAAGGTAACAATAGCAAACACAATCGGGGATTATACTACCCTGGAGACTAGTTTCAAGATGTGCATTGCTCATAAAATACTCACATGGCAATATCGAGTGGGACTGACAGAAACCTGTTTACTAAACTAACCAATGATGAAGGATTCTGGATCAATACATCCCCATCCAGCTCCCATCCCGCTGGGTCCTATCACCAAAGCCAAGTCTAAAAACACATAGTGGCAAAACAGAGAAGCAAATGCCTTCAGGAGCTAGTACTGATGATGAAGGTTTTCATGTTTGATTAGCTTTTGACAAAAATTAATTAAAGACATTAATAATTAACTGCAGTTCAACATCAAGGGACACAGACACAAGTGGGGAAGTAGATTTTGTTTCAGCAAAAACAACTTCTGAATCTAAATTTAACAAGGTACTGAGTGTGACTGAGACTTGCTACTGGGAAGCTCAGCCCTATAATATCTTCTTACAGGATTCTGGGGAAGCTGCTCATTTTAATATCTTTTCAGGTGGTTTAGTAGTGCATTTTGTTGAAGCTTTTCAGGTTGCATTCATCAGGAGAGCTTGCATGGTACAAATTCAAGAGTTAAACTAACGTTCACATTGTATATACTGGGAGGAACATACTGACTGATTGGCAAGTAGTTTGTGATCTGTAGAGGCATTACCATGGAAAATGCATGCAGTAATACTGATTGACAGTTAACTGCCAAGCTTTGTTTAAATTTGAAACCTTCCTGATGAAGGGCTCTGGCCTGAAACATCACATTTCCTGTTCCTTGGATGCTGCCTGACCTGCTGTGCTTTAACCGGCAACACATTTTCAGCTCTGATCTCCAGCATCTGCAGACCTCACTTTTTACTTAAATATGAAACCAGGCAGGTTTAATCTAATTGTTTGAGGCCTTGCCCAGAGAAATAAACTAGCAAATGCCAGTTGTATATTTTGTTGAGTTGAAATAGGTATAGTTCATATACATGTTTGTTTTGTCTGCAAAAATAGGGCTCTGTCGATTAACATATTTTTGTTTGGTTCCAGTTACACATGGTGCACCACACTGTAAGCCCAACTAACAATCCTAAATTGGTCTATGGCTTAGTTTTTTGCACGCCTCAGGATTATGTAGTAAATGTTGTCCATTTGCATAATTGTATCCAAGCCTGAGGTGCTGTATTTTGGAAAGGCAAACCAGAGCAGTACTTAGACACTTAATGGTAAGGTCCTGGGGAGTGTTGCTGAATAAAGAGACCTTGGAGTGCAGGTTCATGGCTCCTTGAAAGTGGAGTCACAGGTAGATCGGATAGTGAGGAAGGCGTTTCGTATGCTTTCCTTTATTGGTTAGAGTATTGAGTACAGGAGTTGGGAGGTCATGTACAGGACATTGGTTAGGCCACTGTTGGAATATTGCGTGCAATTCTGGTCTCCTTCCTATCAGAAAGATGTTGTGAAACTTGAAAGGGTTCAGAAAAGATTTACAGGGATGTTGCCAGGGTTGGTCGATTTGAGCTACAGGGAGAGGCTGAACAGGCTGGGGCTGTTTTCCCTGGAGCGTCAGAGGCTGAGGGGTGACATTATAGAGATTTACAAAATTATGAGGGGCATGGATAGGATAAATAGACAAAGTCTTTTCCCAGGGGTCGGGGAGTCCAGAACTAGAGGACATTGGTTTAGGTGAGAGGAGAAAGATATAAAAGAAACATAAGGGGACACTTATTCACGCAGAGGGTGGTACGTGTATGGAATGAGCTGCCAGAGGATGTGGTGAAGGCTGGTACAATAGCAACATTTAGTAGGCATTTGGATGGATATATGAATAGGAAGGGTCTGGAGGGATATGAGCCAGGTGCTGGCAGGTGGGACTAGATTGGGTTGGAATATCAGGTCGGCATGGACGGGTTGGGCCGAAGGGTCTGTTTCCATGTTGTACATCTCTATGACTCGATAACTCTACTGCCTTTCAGCTTGCACTCAGTAACAGTGAACTGTATTACTGCCTCTCTGCCTGCTCTCAGTAACAGTGAACAGTATTACTGTCTCTCAGCCTGTGCTCAGTGACAGTGAACAGTATTACTGCCTCTCAGCATGCTCTCAGTAACAGTGAACAGTATTACTGCCTCTCTGCCTGCGCTCAGTAACAGTGAACAGTATTGCTGCCTCTCAGCCTGCTCTCAGTAACAGTGAACAGTATTACTGCCTCTGAGCATGATCTCAGTAACAGTGAACAGTATTACTGCCTCTCAGCCTGCTCTCAGTAACAGTGAACAGTATTACTGCCTCTGAGCATGATCTCAGTAACAGTGAACAGTATTACTGCCTCTCAGCCTGCTCTCAGTAACAGTGAACAGTATCACTGCCTCTCAGCATGCTCTCAGTAACAGAGAAAAGTATCATTGCCTCTGAGCATGATCTCAGTAACAGGGAACAGTATTACTGTCTCTGAGCATGATCCCAGTAACAGTGAACACTATTACTGCCTCTGAGCATGATCTCAGTAACAGTGAACAGTATTACTGCCTCTCTGCCTGCTCTCAGTAACAGTGAAGAGTATTACTGTCTCTGAGCATGATCTCAGTAACAGTGAACGATATTACTGCCTCTGAGCATGATCTCAGTAACAGTGAACAATATTACTGCCTCTCTGCCTGCTCTCAGTAACAGTGAACAGTATTACTGTCTCTGAGCATGATCTCAGTAACAGTGAATAATATTACTGCCTCTGAGCATGATCTCAGTAACAGTGAACAGTATTACTGCTTCTCTGCCTGCTCTCAGTAACAGTGAACAGTATTGCTCCCTCTGAGCATGATCTCAGTAACAGTGAACAGTATTACTGCCTCTCAGCATGCTCTCAGTAACAGTGAACAGTATTACTGCCTCTCAGCCTGCGCTCAGTAACAGTGAACAGTATTACTGCCTCTCAGCTTGCGCTCAGTAACTGTGAACAGTATTGCTGCCTCTGAGCATGATCTCAGTAACAGTGAACAGTATTACTGCCTCTGAGCATGATCTCAGTAGCAGAGAACAGTATTACTGCTTCTCAGCATGCACTCAGTAATAGTGAACAGAATTACTGTCTCCGAGCATGATCTCAGTAACAGTGAACATAATACTGCCTCTCAGCCTGTGCTCAGTAACAGTGAACAGTATTACTGCCTCTCAGCATGCTCTCAGTAACAGTGAACAGTATTACTGTCTCTCAGTCCCGTCTCAGTAACCATGACTCTGGCTAACCTCGGTGTGTCACACACTGGGTATAACAATACCTCCCTCAGCCACATGCCAGGCAGCTCCTCCCACATACCAGAGCTTCTCTGAGCTGATCCCAGTACTGACTACATGTTCTATAGGCCGATCTCCACATAATCCCTGCAGACCCAGAATGGTGATTATTGTATAAACTGCTATTTAGAGATAAAGCTTTTTTTTTGTCCTTGCAATGACATTTTGCTCTGTACAATGGTTGCTTTTGTCAGTCTGTATTTTCTGTGTTTTGTGGAAAATTGATTTTCCATTGTTCATGGAGGCCAGAGATTAGCAGGAATGAGGAAATTATTCCCCTGGAATTGGTCTGTGTCTCAGCAGCTTCTGCAGTTTGCAAAGTTCAGTGATGATCAGGGTGAAAAGCAACCTTCAGGACTTCCTGGTGTTGCGCGAAGGTTAGGTTTATGAGGGGTCACTACATTGCAGGTGGATGTTGTCCTTAGCTGCCCCTTGCCTCGACCGATTTAGGTTCATGTCAACTTGGAGCTGTCTGATCAGACTCGCTTCAGTCACCTCTGCTACCAAAGACAGGAGTCACCCTGATAGTGTGACCCCATGTGAGATAAACTGTACACAGCTTCCGCAATGGGTCCAGCTCTTCTGCAGAATGAAAGGTGGAGCTTTCACACGGCTCCACGGGCTAGTGTTCACACACTCAGCGCGCAATGGCATTGTGAAGTGGGCAGGGTGAGCATGTTGGATGGCAGGGTCACTCCTGTGTGTGGGGCACTGTGGATGGCACTTCTGTAGGCGTCAGGAGTTCTCACATTCACTGTATGCTGTCGTAGAACAGGAGACATCTTGTACACCATTAAAATTCAGACAGTTCTGACCACAGAAACAGTATTCACTAAGTGTACCAATGACTCTTAACCCAAAGTAGTCAGAGTATCTTTTACATGTGGCAGCGTAGGATCTAATTATTGTGGGAGAGGGATGGATTGATGTGGGGAAGTGGGTGGGATATGTGTATGTGTGTATGAATGTACCACAGGACTGCCCCCTCCTCCACAATGATATACTCTTAAAATAACAGAAGTAAAGGATAATATTTTAGCCAAACTCTACTCAGTCTATGTCATAGAGTCACAGGATTGCTATGGCATGGAAGGATGCCATTTGGCCCATCATGCTTGAACTGGTTCTTCAAACAAGTATCATCACCCAGTGCCAATTTCCTGCTTTATTCCCCATAGCTCTGCACACTATTTCTATCCAAATAATAACATAATGCTCTCTTGACTCCCTCAATTGAACCGCTTTCTGACATTTCCAGGCAGTGTATTCCATAGTAAAAAATGAGGTCTGCAGATGCTGGAGATCACAGCTGCAAATGTGTAGCTGGTCAAAGCACAGCAGGCCAGGCAGCATCTCAGGAATAGAGAATTCGACGTTTCGAGCATAAGCCCTTCATCAGGAATAAGGATTCCATACCCTAACTTTTCACTGTGTGAAAAAATTTTATTATTTTATTTAACTGTATGAAATATAACAAGCAAATCCCTTCCAACTCAACCCCACTACACTCTCAGCAAGTGTTTCTTTGTAAGAATAAAAAACATCATTGACCTATTTCGATGTTTAAGGTCAGACCTCCAGGGTAGGGAGGATCTTCCATCCCAGCGATAGGGACACGAACACTGTGCTACAAAAGTCACTCCCAGTGGTTATATTTGTCCTCAGCACCCATGTTTATGTGTGTGTCGGTGCAAGATACACTGAAAACGCCAAGTGAAACTAACTTTATTAACATGCTACCATCAAGAAAGACACCCACGTGGCCAATGAATCGGTGACAAGCAAGGCTAGAGTGAGCAATTCTTCCCCAGTGTCTCCCTACACATGCTCAAATAAAACTCCAATTAAAGCCCTTCACTGTCTAGAATAAAACACAATGGACACACAATTAGGACCAAGAAAATCCTGATAGCTGGAAGGCAGCATCTCATGTGGAAAACTATCGGTTGTCTTTGACACAGGCCAATTCACAGTTCTCACGCTCTCCTTTTCAGTGAGAACATTGAGCATATGATCAGGCCTGACCCTCCAGTATATCCCCAATCGATTGCTACACTCCTGCTCCCTCCAGTATATCCCCAATAGAGAGCTGCTGTCCTCCTGCTCCCTCCAGTATATCCTGAATAGAGTGCTACACTCCTGCTTTCTCCAATATATCCCCAATAGAGTGCTGATGTCTCCTGCTCCCTCCAGCATATCCCCATGAGAGTGCTGCTGTCCTCCTGCTCCCTCCCGTATATCCCCAAGAGAGTGCTGCCCTCCTGCTCCCTCCAGTGTATCCCCAACAGAGTGCTGCACACCTGCTCCCTCCAGCATATCCCCAGTAGAGTGCGGCACTCCTGCTCTTTCCAGTATATCCCCATTAGATTGCTGCTTCCCTCCTGCTCCCCCCCAGTATATCCCCAATAGAGTACTGCCCTCCTGCTTCTTCCAATATATCCCCCATAGTGCTACACTCCTCCTCCCTCCAGTGTATCCCCAATAGGGTGCTGCACTCCTGCTCCCACCAGGATATCACCAATAGACTGCTACATTCCTGCTCCCTCCAGTATATCACCAGTTGAGAGCTGCTGTCCTCCTGCTCCCCCGATGTTGGTCAAACAAGAGCAGAGGAATTACCCCAAGCTGTATGCAAATGATTTTATCCATCAACCGATATTGTAATGACAGTATCACGTTGCTGTCTGTGTGGCGCTACTGCAGGTTATCTGCTGTGTTTCTGATAGGCTGACTGTAAGGCACACAGGAAGCCTGGAGGTGGTGACAGGTGCTATGTAAATGCAAGCTCGTTCTTACTTTTCTGAACTACACCTCATACTACCTTCTCCCTCCATGTGTGTGTATTTGTGTCTGTGCCTGTTTCTCTGTGTGTCTGTGCGTATATGTGTGCCTGTGTTTGTCTCTGTTTCTGCATGTGCGTCCGCCCCCATGTGTGTGTGTATATGCGTGTGTGTATGTGTGCCTGTGTCTATCTCTCTTTCTGTGTGTTTGTGTGTGTGTACGTGTGTACGTGTGTGTGTATGCATGTGTGTGTTTATGTATGCCTATGTCTGTCTCTGTTTCTCTGTGTGAGTGCATGCACGTGCGTCTCTGTGTGTGTGTGTGTGCATTCACGTGCGTCTGTGTGTGTTTGTGTGTGTGCATGTGCATCTGTGTGTGTTTGTATGTGTGTGCATATGCGTCTGTGTGTGTGCGTGCACGTGCGTATGTGCGTGTTTGTATGTGTGTGCAAGTGCGTCTGTGTGCGTGTGGATGTGTGTCTGTGTGTGTTTGTGTGTGTGTGCACATGCGTCTGTGCGTGTGTGCACGTGTGTCTGTGCATGTTTGTGTGTATGTGCATGCATGTGCGTCTATGTGTGTTTGTGTGTGTGTGTATGCACGTGTGTTTGTGTGTGTGTGTGTGCATGTGTGCATGCTTAGATCCCACTAGTAGAATGCACCAGTTATTGCTGAGTGGTTGATAACTGCTTTGGGTATCACTTGGTTTCTTCCTCTGCTGTGCAGACATTCCCTAAACCTGTGAGAGTAGAGTTCCAGCTGCTCCCTATCTCACCAAAGAAGCTGTTAAAATCCACCTATTTGATACAGACTTCAGGATGTGTGTGTCTGTCTGTCAGGAATCCTGATGAAGGGCTCTGGCCCGAAACGTCGAATTTCCTGTTCCTTGGATGCTGCCTAACCTGCTGTGCTTTAACCAGCAACACATTTTCAGCTCTGATCTGCAGACCTCACTTTTTACTCGTTGCCATGGTAATGTAGATATTCCAAATAAGTGAGTAATCGAGGATTGCATCTCAATTTCTGATTTGCAGACTAAATGAATTCTTACCTTCTCCCACTCGAGTTTACAATCGGTGACATTTTGAACAAAGTCCCAAAGGGTTTCAGGATGTGAAATCAGTCAGTAATTGTTTTGTGCAAAGCCACAGAGATGCTTTCAGATATAAAAGGCTGTGGCTGTTTTCTCGAGAACTGAGAGGACTGAAGAGTGTCCCAATAGAAGCCTTTAAAATTCTGAAAGGGCCCGGTATGGATAACTGTCAAGGTGCTGAATCCACTTTTGAGCGACATCTGAACACGGAACCCAAGGGTTGGCGCTAGTCATTCCAACAGGGAATTCAGGAGAAACTTTTTACCCAGACTGTGGTGTGAAGGTGGAACTTGCTATCACTAGCAATGGTTAATATCATTAGAATGCTGTCTGTAGGGTCGTGCTGCAAGTTGCCTGCCATATTTCTGAATGTAAGTTCTTTCTGTGTGTGTGTGTGTGTGTGTGTGTGTGTGTGAGAGAGAGAGAGAAAGGGACCCATTGTTAGAGACTAGTTAGGAGTGAGAGAGCATGAGAGTTGAGCCGAATGACCTACTGGGGTAGTGAATCCTATGGTATTATCTCCGTTGTACTTGGAGAGCTTAGCACATCCAGCAAAAGACAAGGCTGACGCATTCACCTCTATCTTCAGCCAGAATTACAGAGTGGATGATCCATCTCGGCCTCCTCCTGAGGTCCTAGCATCACAGATGCCAAGTGTCAGCCAATTTGATTCACTCCACATGATCTCAGGCAATGGCACTCGGTACTGCAAAGGCTATGAGCCCTGACAACAGCTTGGCTAAAGGCTCCAAACTAGCTCCACTCCAAGCCAAGCTGTTCCAGAACAGTTACATCATCACAGGAGCCATGGCAACAGTGTGGGAAAATTGCCCAGCTGTGCAGTGTCAGGACAGAGCGGGACAAACCCGACCCAATCAATCACCCCATCTACTCTTGGTCATCAGCAAACTGACAGAATGTGCTACCAAGTGACATTTACACACACACTGTTCTGGTGGATGCTCAGCCCGTGACTCTTAAACTCATTGCAACCTCCATCGAGATCGAGAGAAAGGAGCTGAGCTCCTGAGGGGAGGGGAGGGGGCTGCACTTGGTGTCAAAGCTGCACTTGGACTAAATGTAGCACCAAGGGGCCTTGGCAAAACTGGAGTGAAAGAGCATCCCAGGAAAATCTCTCCGCTGGCTATAATCATACCTGGCACAGAGGAAGATGGTTGTGGTTATTGGAGACCAGTCATCTCAGTCCCAGGCCACCATTGCAGCAAGTTCTCAGAGTAAGAATTTTAACATTGTCCTTTCAGAATATTCGGGGAAAAATGGAGAGTACCGATGAACTCAGCATAAATGGGGAGGCCCTCAAAGTGATGTCCAAAACTCAATCATCTTCAGTTCCTTTGTGATGATACTCCCCTTCAACACGATTTGATGTTGAATGACTGGCGAACAATTTCTACCACCTCTGTCACTCCCCAGATACTGGACCAGTCAGTGTCCCAATGCAGCAAACACTAAGCACCAAGCAGTGACCATCTGCAGAGAACCGAACCATCATCCTCTGATTTCAGAAACACAAGAATCAATTAATTCCACACGCTCTCACCATGAACATCCTGGTGGTCCCTGTGGTCCAGAAATGTGAGTGTATCACTGCCAGGGTAGAGAATGTGGGGAGTAATTCACCCCCGGCTACCAAAACAGCCCCAGTATCTACAAGGCACAAGTCAAGAGGATGATGGAGTACACCCTGCTTGCTAAGATGGGAGAAGCTCCAACAAAACTCCAGAAGCTAAACACCAGGAGGGGTAGAGCCTAGTTAGTCAGGCCCTTGTTCATCACCTTGGACATTCCCCCCGTCTTGCACCAGCACACAGCGGCAACCCAATGTCTTCCATCTCCAAGATGCCCTGCTCATCAAACCTTCTTCAACTTCCAAACCTATGGTCTCTCCCACCTAGGAGGAACAAGAGCAGCAGTCACATGGAAACACTGCTAGCTGTTAGTTCCCCATCCTGACCTGAAACTATACAGTCATTCCTTCCCAGTCCCTGTCTCACTGTGACTGTGAACATTCCCAGAGATTGCAGCAGTTCAAGAAGGCACCACCACCTCCAGGGTAATAGGAATGGACAATGAATGTTGACCTCAGTGAGATCCCACTACTATCCAGACTGACCATACAGGAGAAAGTGAGGTCTGCAGATGCTGGTGATCAGAGCTGAAAAATGTGTTGCTGGAAAAGCGCAGCAGGTCAGGCAGCATCCAAGGAGCAGGAGAATCGACGTTTCGGCCATGAGCCCTTCTTCAGGAATCAGTACTGGTGCCTGAACATACAGACCCACCTCCTGTTTCTTACCCAGTCAGTGAATGACTCACAGGAAAAGGAACTCTCTCATTTTCCATTCAGCATCTTGGGGGAACTGAGGCCCTTCTCTCACCATCCATCCCTCTCCCACCCTTCCCTCACCTTCCATCCCTCTCCCACCCTTCCCTCACTATCCATCCCTCTCCCACCCTTCCCTCACTATCCATCCCTCTCCCACCCCTCCCTTACCTTCCATCCCTCTCCCACCCTTCCCTCACTATCCATCCCTCTCCCGCCCCTCCCTCACTATCCATCCCTCCCGCCCTTCCCTCACCTTCCATCCCTCTCCCACCCTTCCCTTACTATCCATCCCTCCCCGCCCTTCCCTTACTATCCATCCCTCCCCGCCCTTCCCTCACTATCCATCCCTCTCCTCCTCCCATGAATTAATCAATCCACTGTCCCTCAATAACCCTGCTGACAAATCCCCCCACCCTCCCCATCAGTCCCTACCTGCACCCCACATCCAGCCAGTCCCACCCTCCTGTACCAGGCCCCACCCCACTTATAGACCCAGTTGAAGAGGAATTTTCTGCTTGCTCCGTTTGGTGATAGATTAGGATGCCCCTTCACCAATTGAAGCCTGAGATGAACCCATGGTTCCTCGTCATATGTATGTGTCTGTTCATTCATAAACAGGACTACCTGTGTTTGTTTATTAGTCCAGAACATACATCTAACTCTCACATCTCTCTTGTGTTGGATATGGTAGGAACACATCCAGGCACAGTACACACATTAACAAAAGGTTCTTGAACCATTCAAGCTGATGTTTGTCATTTGTGTTTGATCAGAATCAGAATGCAGCAAGCAGGTGGAATGTGAAACAATTTGCACAGAGTCAGTCCTGATGGCGCAGGCTACTGCCACACTCTGTAAACTGGTCTAATACAGTTCCTGACAAATTGACAGTGGAGCACCACATAACATGCTTTGTAATGAAATTTGCAGGCAGGCTGCTGTGAACTGATCCAATCAATAGCAATTCAATCTGCAAGCATTGTGCTGTTGGCTCAGGTCCAATCAATAAAGTTTTCTACATCTTAGATGGAGGGTGTGTGCTCACCACATTTGTGCCAACAGCAATGAACAGCTTGTGATCATGGGTTTTCAACCTATTCACAGCGGTGATTATGGTCTGGACTGTTCTTGGGGACAAATGAGAAAGCCTAAGGTCTAATGTTCTCCATTTTCACTAGCAGCCACTGAACTGGAAGAACACAACAAGCCAGGCAGCATCTGGAGGTGGAGAAGTCAATGTTTCGGGTGGAATCCTTCTTCAGGATTGGGGGTGGGTGTGGGGGGAGTTGCAGACAAAGGGGTGGCAGGGTCACGGTGGTGAAGTGGTAATAGGTGAAGACAGGGAGAGGGTACGAGCTGGTTGGTCAGTGGGAGGAATGAATCCAGTTGGTGGCAGAGAGGGGTGGCAGGGATGGGGATGGGAGGTTATTTGAAATTGGAGAACTCAATGTTGAGTCCTCCGGGCTGTAGGCTGCCTAGGTGGAAGGTTGGGTGTTCTTCCTCCAATTTGCGGTCTGAAACTCCACCCCCTTTATCTGCAGTTCCCCCCACACCCACCCCAGTCCTGAAGAAGGGTTACACCCAAAATGTTGACTTGTCCACCTCCAGTTGCTGCCTGGCTTGCCGTGTTCTTCCAGTGCCTCGGAGGTAATTTCTTTTTAAAAACTCTTCCATGAAGCGCCAATGGCTAGCCCCATCCCTAACTGCCCATGAGTCACCTCACTGAGCCACCCACATGGTGGCGCTCCACTCTCCGAGCTGTTCGTCTGTGAAAGGAGGTGATCAGACCATGGTACTGTCTCTGGATTAATAATCCAGGCACCCAGGCTAATTCCCAGGGACCTGGGTTCAAATCTCCTCACAGGAACTGAAATCCGCTTCATAAAGCTGGTATTCAAAACGAATCTTGGCAACTGGATTAATTAAAAAAACCTTCAGTTCTGAGGAAGGGTCACTGGACCCACAATGTTAACTCTGATTTCTCTCCACAGACCTGCTGAGCCTTCCCAGCAATTTCTGTTTTTGACTAAAACCCACCTGGATCCCTGATGTCCTTCAGGAAAGGCTACCGTCCGTCTGACTTAGCCTACATGTGACTCCAGACCCTTAGCAGTATGACTGACTCTTCAATGGCCAAGCCAGCCACTGGGTTGTACCAAGCATCTAGAGGGGGAAAGTATTTCTACGCAGGGCAGAGTGGTCTCTAGGTGGCTCAGTTTTACACCAGCTCTCGAACGGCCTGCTGAGCTGGTGTCAGTTCGGCCCAACTCTGTGTGAAATTCGTGCTTATGTCGCTATTGCCATCAGTCTGCACGTTGTTTGTCAGAAAGCAGCTGTGATAGAGATTGATTGGAGACTGGGAGCACGGAGAACAGCAACCACAGATTATTTTTTAAATCTTGCTTTGAAGTGAGATTAATGTCTTTTTTGTCACATATCGTACTGGAGGTGGAGGCGTCGCCAAGGCAACACTTGATGATCGACTGCCAGTGCGTAAAACAATTTTAATGAGATGTTTGTCTTCCCCTCTCACATTTGAGTGTTTTATTTGTCAAGTTCCCCTCCAGTTTTCCATCTTTCTTCCCTGACAGGACTGTGATCTGGTCCCATGGTATCAGGGAATGCTGCTGTACCGCAGTCAGTGACACTGCTCAGTTTGTGCAGCTAAGCCCCAAGTATTGGCAAGACAGTTAACCATGGGGTGCATCACAATCAGATCAGAGCTCCCAGTGACCTCGGCTGTGGATCCCCTGAACCCCCTCCCTAATCATAGAGTCATGGAAATATATGCTTCAGCCCAATTCATCCCTGCCGACCAGATATCCTAAATTAATCTAGTCCCATTTGCCAGCATTTGGCCCATATCCCTCTAAACCCTTCCTATTCATGTACCCATCCAGATGCCTTTTAAATGCTATAATTGTACCAGTTTCCAACAGCTCCTCTGGCAGCTCATTCCAAACATGCACCACCCTCTGCATGAAAAAGCTGCCCGTTGGGTCCCTTTTCAATCTTTCCCCTCTCATCTTATACCTGTGAGCTGTAGTTTTGGACTCCCCCACCCTGGGGAAAAGACCCTCACTATTCACCCTATCCGTCCCCCACATCATTTTATAAACCCCTATAAGGTCACCCCTCAGCCTCCGACGCTCCAGGGAAAACAGACCCAGCCTATTCAGCCTCTCCCTCTAGTTCAAACCCTCCAACCCTGGCAATATCCTTGTAAATCTTTTCCAAACCTTTACAAGTTTCGCAACATACTTCCTATAGGAAGGAGACCAGAATTGAGAATAGAAGGCAGACCAGATAGGCATACAATATTCCAACAGTGGCCTAACCAATGTCCTGTACAGCCACAACACGACCTCCCAACCCCTGTACTCAATACTCTGACCAATAAAGGAAAGTATACCAAACACCTTCTTCACTATCCCATCGATCTGTGACCCCATTTTAACAGAGCCTGCCCTGGAGTCTCTTTGTTCTGCAGCACTCTCCAAGACCTTCCCATTCCTGCTGCGACCATGACAGTGTCTGAGAGTATCTCCCGTATTTCAGAGCAGGAATGGAGCATTGAGAACCTTCTACTCAGAAATGGAGCCCATGCCCATGCTCACAGAGAAGTGTTTCCTTCACCCCCTGAAGAGAAAGAAGCCCTGGTATGTGGAGTCTCCAAGGGAGTGAAATGAAATGAAAATTGAACAGTTTCACTGTGATAACGAAAGCCAGCTTGGCTGAAGCTACTCTTGTTGTGCTTTTGTTGGTAAATTGCTGTGCCCAGCCTGTGCCAAGGCTACTGCTCTGGGTCACAGCAACAGCTAGCAGGATACGATTACCCTGATGTACTGCCCCCTGTTGGGGAAGGGAAGCTAAGGTTCTTGCACCTGACCACTGGCCAGTGACTTGAGACAGAAAGAATGTGTGTGTGTGTGTGTGTGTGTGTGTGTGTGTGTACGTGTGTGTGTGTGTGTGCGCGCGTGCGTGTGTGAGAATGTCAGGAAAGGCCTGGATTGAGATCCTGCGTGTGATGACTCCATTGGTTGAACAGTCTCGGCTCACGCAAGGTGATTGGCCGACTGCTCTAGCGACCAGAGAGCTACCAGTAACACGTGGTGTGACACAAATTTAAAAGACATGAGTTGAAATTTAGCTGGAATTTAAAATTCACAACCTTAGGTTCAAGTGCTTCCCTGGCCTCCCTACCTTGAATTCTCCTCGTGGCCCTATGACCTTCTGGGGAACTCCATCCCACTTCCCCCTGGAGGACTGGAACTAACCCCTCTCCTACCCCATCAACACCTCCCCAAACCCCCCTCCACCACCACCACAGTCTGCCCACATCCAGTTCCTTCTCTAAGATGTTTCGGAGAAAGCACCCTCTTGCAAAATGGATGTCTTGAAACACATAAAAGTGGATAAATCCCCAGGACCTGATCAGGTGTACCCTAGAACTCTGTGGGAAGCTAGGGAAGTGATTGCTGGGCCACTTACTGAGATACTTATATCATTGATAGTCACAGGTGAGGTGCTGGAAGACTGGAGATTGGCAAACGTGGTGCCACTGTTTAAGAAGGGTGGTAAAGACAAGCCAGGGAACTATAGACCATTGAGCCTGACGTCGGGACAGGATATGCACGTATTTGGAATGGCAAGGACTGATTAGGGATAGTCAACATGGCTTTGTGCATGGGAAATCATGTCTCACAAACTTGATTGAGTTTTTTGAAGAAGTAACAAAGAGGATTGATGAGGGCAGAGCAGTAGACGTCATCTGTATGGTCTTCAGTAAGGTGTTCAACAAGGTTCCCCATGGGAGACTGATTAGCAAGGTTAGATCTCATGGAATACAAGGAGAACTAGCCATTTGGATACAGAACAGGCTCAAAGGTAGAAGACAGAGGGTGGTGGTGGAGGGTTGTTTTTCAGACTGGAGGCCTGTGACCAGTGGAGTGTCACAAAGGATCGGTACTGGGTCCACTATTTTGCATCATTTATATAAATGATTTGGATGTGAGTATAAGAGGTACAGTTAGTAAGTTTGCAGATGACACCAAAATTGGAGGTGTAGAGGGCAACGAAGAAGGGTACCTCAGATTACAACGGGATTTTGATCAGATGGGCCAATGGGCTGAGAAGTGGCAGATGGAGTTTAATTCAGAAAAATGCGAGGTGCTGCATTTTGGGAAAGCAAATCTTAGCAGGACTTATAAACTTAATGGTAAGGTCCTAGGGAGTGTTGCTGAACAAAGAGACCTTGGAGTGCAGGTTCATAGCTCCTTGAAAGTGGAGTCGCAGGTAGATAGGATAGTGAAGAGGGTGTTTGGTATGCTTTCCTTTATTGGTCAGAGTACTGAGTACAGGAGTTGGGAGGTCATGTTGTGGCTGTTAAAGACATTGGTTAGGTCACTGTTGGAATATTGCGTGCAATTCTGGTCTCATTCCTATCGGAAAGATGTTGTGAAACTTGAAAGGATTCAGAAAAGATTTACAAGGATGTTGCCAGGATTGGAGGTTTTGAGCGCTAGGGAGAGGTTGAATAGGCTGAGGCTGTTTTCCCTGGAACATCGGAAGCTGAGGGGTGACTTTACAGAGGTTTATAAAATCATGAAGGGCATGGATAGGATAAATATACAGTCTGTCTAGAACTAGAGGGCAGAGGTTTACGGTGAGAGGGGAAAGATATAAACGAGACCTAAGGGGCAACTTTTTCATGCAGAGGGTGGTACGTGTATGGAATGAGCTGCCTGAGGATGTGGTGGAGGCTGGTACAATTGCAACATTTAAGAGGCATTTGGATGGGCATATGAGTAGGAAGGGTTTGGAGGGATATAGGCCTGGTGCTGGCAGGTGGGACTAGATTGGGTTGGGATATCTGGTCGGCATGGACGGGTTGGACTAAAGGATCTGTTTCCATGCTGTACATCTCTAGGCCTATGACTCTTCAATCCAACACTGCACTCCTTATCTGGGTGTGTTCACATGTGGACTGTTTTCCGTCTCCTTGGCCAGGATACACATCAGTGACACACTCAACCTTGGGAGATCTTACACTGCTAAAACATCAACAGGAGTGGTCATCTTGGAGGTGAAAATGTCACCATGAAAACGTATCAAATTACTTCAATACTTCTGGGAGTGTCTTCAGGAAAGGAGTTGGGGCAAGATCAAACCGAAGGAACTGAAGATTTGCAAAATGCCTGAGGTTTTTGATATTGGTCGATGGTCCTTTCCCAATTTCCTGTAACACATACAGAGTCGGAAAGGTGCGGGAGGGGCTGCAGCTCTGTATGCATGAGCTCCGTGAACAACAAAAGATGGTTCTCACCATCCTCTCTTCCTTTGAGAGATGGACGTGAGACCTTAAGGTGTAGCCTGAAACCATTCTCAATCCACTCGGCAAAAGTGAGGTCTGCAGATGCTGGCGATCAGAGTCGAGAGCATGGTGCTGGAAAAGCACAGCAGGCCAGGCAGTATCCAAGAAGCAGGAAAATCGTTGTTTCGGACAAAAGCCCTTCATCAGGAATAAGCAATTCTAACCTCCCACCCGGGATTCATTGTTTATTCACACAGAAAGACAAACAACCCTTTCCTCCCCCTACCATGGTTCGGCCAAGTGGACAATCACAACACGGTCCTGATGAAGGGCTTTTACCTGAAACATCGACTCTCCTGCTCCTCGGATGCTGCCTGACCTGCTGTGCTTTTCCAGCGCCACACTCTCGAATCACAACCCAGTCACTGAGCCTGACAGACACAGTGCCCTGCTGCCTACACACTGCCCTGCTGCCTACACAGTGCCCTGCTGCCTACACACTGCCCTGCTGCCTACACAGTGCCCTGCTGCCTACACACTGCCCTGCTGCCTACACACTGCCCTGGGGCAGTTCCTGCAGCGATGCTGCAATTAGCCCCGTGGAGAGGCAGGAATCAGCCGGGCCCATTGCACACCCCATCATGTTGAGACGTGCCAATGTGTGGAAATTGGATGACGCCCCCCACCGCTGAACAGCTGGTAGTTTGGTGGAGCTCTTTATTAACGGGAGGACAAGTGTGCGAGAATCAGGATTAGGTTGAGGTCAACTAAGAATCACGCAATCCTGACATTGAGGATAAACCAAACAATCCTTGCCCATGAAAATACCAGGATCATCATCTGACACAGTTGGTTTGCTTTTCTATTTTGCTCACTAACTTAGCGTTTGGCCTTTCATAATATTCAGCAGGAACCCTGATGAAACTGGAGTGTTGGACAGTTCTATAATTGTTTACACTGCCTCATTGTCAGTAGTGTACAGAACTGAGTGAATACTTTGCTGTTTTCTTTCATCTCCCAAGGAACCCAGGGGTATTTATACAGGTCCCCAGAGGGTTGAGGCAATGATGGGGTAGAGTTTTTGCTCAGACTGTGGAAGGAGATTAAATGGGTCAAGCAGAGTTCACAGTACAGTAATGACGTGCTCAATTTTAGGCTGACAGAGTTTTCCATTAAGGGTCAGCTTTTCCATGTATATTAAGGAATATACTGGGAGTGTTGGACTGTCGGACATTGCTGAGTGTTTGGATTATGGGACTGAAGGTTGTTTGTGGAAGTCAGTATTTATGTGGAAAAATAATGAAGTGCTGATGCTGGAGAATGGCAGCAAGCAAACACAAAACATTGCTGGCGACGGTCAGCAGGTCTGGCAGCATCTGCAAAGAGAGAAACAGAGTCGACATTTCAAATCCACTAGGAGAAGGTGAGGGCTGCAGATGCTGGAGATCAGAGTTGAGAGTGTGGTGCTGGAAAAGCACAGCCGGTCAGTCAGCGTCCGAGGAGCAGGAGAATCGTCGTTTCTGGCCAGAGCCCTTCATCAGGAATGAATCCACTGACCGGTGTTCTGAAGAAGGGTCAGTGGAGTCAAGGCATTAACTCTGTTTTTCTCTCCAAAGATGCTGCCAGACCTGCTGAGTTTTTCAGCACTCTCTGTTTTTGGAATCACAAACTCGAGAAAGCAGTGGTTCCCAGAGATTTGCTGGTCTTGGAAAGTCGGAGCGACAGCTGTGATTATTTCTGAAGGTGTGATGGGTTCTCTCATCGATTTGACAGGTGGGAGTTCAGCCAAAGGAATTAATCATTTTACAGTCTGGGTTGATGTCATGTCACACTTAACATTAAGCTAAAATCCGATTTGCATAAGCAATTGCAAATACTGTACAGGTTTTAAACTGTGCCCATTTGCCCTGAAGACATTGTGACAGCAGCAGGAGCAGGCCATTCAACCCATCGAGTCTCCTCTGTATCATTGACCAACATTGTGGCTGTCTGATATTCCTCAACTCCCCGTTACTGCCTTTTCTCTATAACCCTTGCTCACATTACTGCTTAAAAATCTGTCCATCTCAGCCTTGAATATTGAGTCATTGAGATGTATAGCATTGAAACAGACCCTTCGGTACAACCCGTCCATGCCAACCAGATATCCCAACCCAATCTAGTCCCACCCGCCAGCACCCGGCCCATATCCCTCCAAACCCTTCCTATTACTATATACCCATCCAGATGCCTTTTAAATGTTGCAATTGTACCAGCCTCCACTACATCCTCTGGCCACTCGTTCCATACACGTACCACCCTCTGCATGAAAAAGTTGCCCCTTAGGTCTCTTTTAAATCTTTCCCCTCTCATCCTAAACCTATGCCCTCTAGTTCTGGACTCCCCCACCCCAGGGAAAAGACTTTGCCTATTTATCCTATCCATGCCCCTCATGATTTTGTAAACCTCCATAAGGTCACCCCTCAACCTCCAATGCTCCAGGGAAAACAACCCCAGAATTCCACACAATATTCCAACATACTTAACAATATTTGCCTTAGTTCTCCCCAAAATGTTGAATGGCCTGACCATAGAGATGTCATTTGGATCTGCGGGAGGTTGCTTTTCTTGTGCATTAGGAAACAGCTGGCATGTTGTGAGCCCCACTCTCAGTTTGCCTTGCTATCTGTGTTAGGAGTGTCTTACATTCCAGGTTCCCTCGCTTCGCATTACAGTGAGAATCCTCCCTGTAAACGCAATCCAGCAACACCGCGCTCCGAACAGTATGCCCTTAATGCCAGCAACACTTTGCAACAACTTTGAGAACACATAACAAGCAACCTGCTACAGTGCAAGAGACATGTCCCTCTAAGGCACTTTCTGGAACATTCCTGATTGTGGTCTGGCCATGATTATTTACTTCCTCAAAACCGGTGGCAGCTGCCATTTTCTGCGCTGAGGTGGCAGTTCCTTTTGAGACAAGATTAACTGACTTCATTTCAGTGTACCCTCAAAAAACATCACCAAAGCTTTGAAATACAACATATTTGTGCTTGGAATGATGATGCGTTTTACTTAACATAAGGAACAAAACGGAGATCCTCAGTAACGAGAACTTGCAAACAGATTTGACATTGCAGAAAGCAGCCATTCAGCCCAATTGATGCCAATACTAGCCCTCATTAGGGTCTCAATAACTGAAAGCAGAATTCTGTGCCAATATTTGGTCTGAAGAAGCCTCCTACCACTAGACTTTCATTAATCCAAGCTCTTCTGATTTTACCACTCTGACATGCTATGATAGGTGTATCATGGTGTGTTTGTGGTAAGGTGAGGTACATTTTATAATTCTCAATGACACACCTTCATTATTAATAATCAAGAGAGGTGTTATGTTCATTAGTGGTCCATAAATGCAGCGAGGTGCATTAAAGTAATCCATAGAAGGAGATTGCAAAACACAGCCCTTGCCCTTTTTAAAATTTTTCTCTATAATTGCAACGTAACATATTTTCCTCTCAGTACTGCATAAAATGTCCCTTTTTATAAATGAAACCTTTTTGACAGTCAAAAGATCAGCAAAGGCCAGAAATTAATCCTGTCAAAAATAATGGATGAATGTTTTGAAGACTGACCTTAGTTGGCTTGGCATTTTAAATTGACAGACCCCTCTGTTAAAACAGACAGCGTAATGCACTGCAAGTATGTTAATCATTTGTCCATTATTCAGTCCATATTACAAATTGTTGTACATCAGCATCTAAACAAGTACAATGTAGATAGTTTCATCAGTGCTCATTATTGGATCAGCCTTGTGCCCTCCCTGAAGCTACTGAAACAGAAAGAATGTTTATTTAAAATATAGTGAGATCAGAATACCCTCTATTAGTGCAATTCTCTGTCTACAGGGTGACCGCCTGGTCAAGCCAAGTTTTGTATTTAAAATTCTCATCCTTAATCTTAGATCCTTTCATGGCTTCACTCTTCCCCATCTCTAAGATCTCCATCAACCCCACGACTTCCGAGATACCAAAACCCATCCAATCCCGGCCTCTTCAGCACTCCCAGTTTGAATCACTTCTCCATTGTTGGTCATGCCTTCAGCTGACAAGGCTCCAAACACTGAAAATCCCTGCAGACACCTCACTAGTCAAACTGAACCCTTTGACCAAGCTTCATTATGTGGCTCAGCATCATACCCGGCTCGCCAACACTCCTGTCAATGTTGCATTCAAGATCCAATGTAAGCTTTGTTATTGTTTCTGAGTTGTGCTGGGACAGGGATGGAGGTACTGGTGACACCAGGCTTGTTTGGTGTGCGTAGAATGCATTGCTTATTGTAGACAAGTCTCGCAAAAGACTTCACTTTGGCTATTTTTGTCAATCTGCTTTTATTTAGAGATGAGTGCACAGGACTTGTTGATTAAGCTTCTGCTAGATATCCAGCTTTGCTTGGAGAGTGCATGAGCTGCAAAAGGAGATTGAGCAGTGTTAAGTGTTGATGGGCTCTAGAATCTTTGGACCAATCTCTGTTTTCTTAAGCCTTTATCACATACGGAATAAAATTGTGAATAAGAGCTTACATACTAGCCAATGCTAGTGACTGTTTCTTACTCATTGGCCTCGGATGCTGCCTGATCTGCTGTGCTTTTCCAGCACCACACTTTTCGACTCTGATCTCCAGCATCTGCAGTTCCCGCTTTCTCCGATTATAATATTCAACCAAGGGTTCCATTTCCTTCCTCCACATTGTCAAGGGAACACAGGTGAGCAGCCCCCGCCTCCAGGTCTGATTCTCTCCACCAAGTATCTGATCCAATCATCTGGCACCCTCCCCTCATTGACATTGTCAACCTCCCCACCCCTCCATCTGAACCAGATACCTTTCAACATTGTCCAGCATGACTTGAAACCTGTGCTGTGGAATCCTGCCAACTGTGCCAGCAGTGTAACTTGAAATTTGAATGCGTGGAGAGTGCAGAGACCGTGAAGCTGGGATACATTATTCCAATAGTATCAGGTAATTAAAAACAGGAAGGGAAATTAAGGATAACCAAGGAACTATTTACAATATGTCCATGGAATGAATTGGGCTGAAGTAACTTTTGTCAGTCAGCTTCCCAATCCCATTCAGCCTCCTTGCACCAACCATGACTTTTTGTCAACAAAAGTCCATTCAGCCCATCTCCCTCACCATCACTGCCTGATGGTGGAGGTCCCAGCATCCCTCAATACCCTCCCTCACTATCGCCACCTGCTTTTGGAGGTCCCATTACAGTCTGGGAACTAAGATGATTCTCTGGATGTGATTAGATGGATAAGGAGAGAACACCTTCCAATTCCATTTTGATTTAGCTCCCTCCCTCTCCCACTCTCCCCTATCTTTGATGATTTACATTGCCCGGAATGGCCTTTGGACATGGATTAATTGGTTGCTATACATGTGGTGGTTAATAGATGAAAAAATATCACAGTTTGCTTGTAACAGCACTTCTTGACAGGAGAAGGGAAAAAATTATATACGAGAAGGGAACCAAATCTGGAAACGAATGGTGGGGTGTTGGAGGATGATTATGTAAACAACCCTGTCAAGGACTGCAGACTGTTCAGGAGGGATCATGAGGAGTAGTTTGCTTTGGTTACGCAGGATGTGACATCTAGCCTTGAGAAGAGCTGTTTTGGTTTTGAAACTGATTGGAGGGATTTAAACACAAGTTCCAGGAAAGTTGGGAACAGATTTAGAGGCATGAACAGACCAGAAACACACTAACAGTGGACCCCGATTAGCTTCAATCCTCCGCTGAAAGCTCCCAGACCTTCATCGTTTGTATGGAACACCTGCCAGATCAGCTATTTAAAACCTTCCTGTTTGGTCTGTCATCATTACTAAATAGGCCTTTGGGCCCTCAGTTGGTGAAATTCTGCCTGGACCACTTACCTTTGTTTCCAGTCTTGGTGACATCCTGTAGAGTCGGCTCTGGACATTTACCTGGGATTCTCAGTGAAACAAGATAGGAATCTGTCTGAAAAACCATAAAGCTGCCTTTTCCCAGGGTAGTCTGAGCCAACTTCCAGTGTCCTGAAATATTCTCTGCTTCCTTGTGGAAAACATTGAGGTTTATGGACTACCGCCAACCCCTTAGAATTCATTCAGTCCCATGCTGAGCCTAATCTGTGTGTTAGAACAGACGGAGATATTTACCAGTTTGGGATGGGGATGAGGCAGTGATAGAGCTACAGATCTCCTGCTGTTTGTCGTTTCTTTCAGTGGTGTGTTAATGCGCTGAATTAAGAAGGGACTGCAAACGGCCAGCTCCTTGGCTGTAGACAATCAGACCTGGAAACGATTCCTGATTTAACCAAAAATAAAATGATGTGAGAATCCAACAGAATCAATGAAGACAGGGAACCAGTGAGTGACAGTGGGAACAATACAAAGTGGGACAGACAGAAACTCAGGAATTGGCCTAAATGTGGTGGAGGGAACCCAAGCCATTCCCTTCTTGTAATACATTGGAACATTACAGCGCAGTCCAGGCCCTTCGGCCCTCGATGTCACGCCAACCTGTCAAACCAATCTGAAGCCCATTTAATCTACACTATGTTTATCCATTGTGAACCATTGTTGTTAAGTAAATATATTGAGCTGGGTTATTAAGTAGAGGTGGGCAAAAGTGAGGATGGTGGATGCTGGAAATCAGAGTCTAGGTTAGAGTAGTGCTGGAAAAGCACAGTAGGTAAGGAAGTATCCGAGGAGCAGGAAAATCTACGTTTTGGGCAGAAGCCCATCATCAGGTCTGAAGGAGGCCTTCGGTCCCAAACATCGATTTTCCTATTAAGTAGGGGTGACCAATTCTCCTGCTGGTCACGTACTTGTGTGTGTTCCTTAGTGAAATGAACACATTCAGTGGGAGACACTTCACCTGATGACAAAGTCTGGTCTTCCTCCAGCTTCTATTTTCTTATTCTCACTTGGAGTCTTTCTGATTTCTCTCTTTGTCTCCCTCTGATTTATTAATTCTGTCATGATCAGCTGTCTGCTGAACTCTCCTCATGTGCCTCTCAGCCTCAAATGCACCATTCAATGGGAATCACCTCTTCCCCACTCATTGTGTTGTGATGACAACCCATCACGCGGTCTCCAGTAGCAATTTCATGTTTCTCTCAGCACCGCAGAACCATTGACTCCTTCAAATGTTCATTTTCCACAGTCAGCAGTTAGGAACTCAATGAGACCATTCAACCTCTCAAAGCTGGTCTGACATTCAGTGAGATCATTGGCTGATTTGCGACTTAGCTCCATGTATCCACCTTTGACCCATGCCCCTTGACATCTTTGAATAACAAATATCTACCAATCTGGGATTTAAAAGGAATGATTGCTCAAGGAACAATAGGCATCAGTGAAAGAGTTCCAAACTCCTACCAGCCTTTATGTGAACTAATGGTTTCTAATCTCAATCCTGAAAGGTCTGGCTCTGATTTTTAGTTAACACTGCCCAGTTCTTGAATTCGTAACTGGCAAAAATAGTTTCTCTTTACCTAACCTATCTGTTTCACTTAATCTCTAAAAAAACTTCAATCGAGTTGTCTCTCAAACTTCTAAATTCCAGGCAATACAATCCCAGTTTGTGTAATTTACCTCATGGGGACAAGACATTTTCTAATAAGCCTGCTCAAACTACCTCGAAGCCAATATATTCTTCAGTGGTGCTCAGAAAAGTTCATAGATATGGTCAAACCAGAAGCAAATGAACTGCAGATACTGGATTCTGCGCTGGAAACAAACAATGCTAAGGATTACAACGAGTCAGGCAGCACCTGTGGAGAGAGAGCGAGTTGTCACACCGAGAGATGAAGAGTCACCCAGATTTGAAACATGAGCATGCCCTCTCTCCACAGATGCTGCCTGTCCCACTGTGCTTTTCAGTGGTCTAACCAGGACTTTGTATAACCGAAGCATCACTTTGACCCTCTTACACTCCATTCCTCTTCCATTCATCTTTCTGATGATTTTCTCCAGCCGTTCATAATATTTGAACGTATTGCCTTGTCTTCCTCACTCATCGCCTCCTCACCTTCCACTGTGCTAACATCCCTTCAGTCTTCACATCATTTCCTGGACTCCTGAAGTGATCACTTCCTCCCGCAACCCATAGGCATTTGAAACACAGGCTCCACCACTTGATTATGAATTGCTTTGGCATCGTCTTCATTTTTGTTCCACCTTGGTGGTGTCCTGAATTTCTCCTTCATGTGCGAGTTGAAATGCGTGAATGGGCCAACACGCCAGTCCTGCTGGGGATCTGCTAAAGCAGAGGATGCCATTGCTAACATGTCGCTGAGCCGTCTGCCTGTGCTGGTGTTGTTTAAGAAAATGTTGTTTGGGAGAACCTCCAGCTGGTCTTTAAATAATGTGGTAGGTCTTTTACATCCTCCCAGTGACTCCTTGACTTCCAGAGAGACACCCCTGAAAATCCAGCCCCTCCCTCACTATTGCACAGCAATGCCTTAACTATAGAGTCGTAGAGATATACAGCACAGAAACAAACCCTTTGGTCTAACTCGCCTGTGCACACCAAATATCCCAAATTAATTGAGTCCCATTTGCCAGCACCCGGCCCATATCCCTCCAAACCCTTCCTATTCATATACCCATCCAGATGTCTTTTAAACATTGCAATTGTACCAGCCTCCACCACTTTCTCTGGCAGCTCATTCCGTTCACATACCACCGTCTGTGTGAAAAGGTTGCCCCTTAGGTTCCATTTGAATCTTTCCCCTCTCACCTTAAAAGTATGTCCTCTAGATTTGGACTCCCCCACCCCAGGGAAAAGACCTTGTCTATTTACCTTATCAATGCCCCTCATGATTTTATAAACTTCTATAAGGTCACCCCTCAGCCTCCAACGTTTCAGGGAAGATAACTCCAGCCTTTCCCGCCGCCTTCTATAGCTCAAACTCTCCAACTGTTATCTTTTCTGAACCCTTTCACGTTTCACAACATCCTTCCGATAGGAGGGAGACCAGAATTGAATGCTGCATTAGAAAGTGGCCCTTACCAATATCTGCAACATGACCTCCCAACAACTATAACATGCACTCAGCTTGATATGGAGCTTGAACCAAACAATATTCTGACCCAGGGGCCTGTATTCTCAGAACTGGCAGACATGTGATGAAAATTATATCCTTTAGCTTTTATGTTCTCCCCCAACTTATGTGGTTCAGATGACCGGACTCAAAACATTAACTCTGCTTTCACCCCACAGATGCGTGGGTGGGACGGTGGCACAGTGGTTAGCACTGCTGCCTCATAGCGCCAGAGACCCGGATTCAGTTCCCGCCTCAGGTGACTGACTGTGTGGAGTTTGCACGTTCTCCCCGTGTCTGCGTGGGTTTCCTCCGGGTGCTCCGGTTTCCTCCCACAATCCAAAAAAAAAAGACGTGCGGGTCAGGTGAATTGGCCATGCTAAATTGCCCGTAGTGTTAGGTAAGGGGTAAATGTAGGGGTATGGGTGGGTTGCGCTTCGGCGGGTCGGTGTGGACTTGTTGGGCCGAAGGGCCTGTTTCCACACTGTAAGTAATCTAATCTAATGTAAGTAATCTAATCTAATGCTGCCAAACCTGCTGAGTTTCTCCAGTAATTTCCCAAAATGCTGGAGATCTGCAGTTCCTTGTCTTATTTTGCAGTTCCAAAGTATTGCATTGGCTGTGAGTGCTGTGAGATATCTGGTGGCTAGATAAATGCAGGATCTTTCTGATTCACTGCACACTTTTATTCTCCGAGTCTTTAGGTTGAAGACAAAGCATTTTTTCAGCGGCAGTAGCTATAGAATTTGGCAAAATAAATCACAGAAACAATAAGAGAAACACTACAGACTAATGTCAGTATCCATCTGACAGATAATTGTGTTCTAACAAATGTGTTGACTCTCGGTGTATTTTGGGTGCCAGTTAATGGAAAACTGTTTGTAGATACTTGTTACTTTTAAGATCTTTTTAGGGGTTTTTTTTCTGAAGCAGAGGTTGTCAAAACAGAATTGTTCGAGAATGGGTGAGGTTGTATTTTTTAATACTGCCAGTTTTAACTCCAGGAGTCAGGGAGGGAGGGAGGGGAGGTGACAAATATGGGCTGCCGAGTAAGGAAGCGCTGGATATAGGGATTGCCCAAGAGGGGAAAGATGGGCTCTGGAAATGGGGAGAGAGTGTGAGGTGAGGGTGAAGGTGCTAATTCTGTGAAGGCTGTGTGTCAGTGACAGTGAGGTGGAGACACACAGGAGGGCAGATGGAACACAGACACGGAGCTGGGAATAGAGAGCTAGACAAGGCCCATGAGGAATGATGCCATGGAGATGGATTCAAAGTGACAACAGATCAGGGCAGACAAAAGTGAATTAAGGCCAGTGCGGAGCAGCTGAGTGTGAACATGTATTGTTATCGGGTGTTACTGCCAACTCCTGCCTCATGATGCAGTTAGCAAATGGGTTTTGCAGCCAGGAGTCTGTGCTGCATATTCCAGCCTGGGTGAGCAAGGAAGCAACTCAAATCCAAGTTTGATCCAAGCCACATAATTCCAACAAACAGATGGTTTCCTTTCTGTACCGCGAAATATAGGTCACGGCCCAAGTGAGTTGGCAAGCTCCCCTCTTGCCTCCAGCAAGACCCAGCAGCATTGAGTAAAGGAGTGGGAACTTGGTGACATGGTGTTGCAATCATCGTATTAACAGCTGGCAAAGGCAGGTCGAGAGGAAGTCACCATGGGCTGTGACCTCGCGAGGATGTAAGAGCAGAGCAGAAGCTGCTGCTGTCTGACACAACATCCCCCACATTGTAACCAGGCACTGGGGAACGTTCACATTTCAAATATCCAATCAGATTATTACAATTCCAGTATTGAGCAAAGCTAATCTCAAATTGCCAGAAGGCAGTCTGATTGGATTTCTAAATGTTATAGCATTCCCCTCATCATTCTCCCCTTCTTCTCCTGCCCTGTGCTGTCCCATGATGAGCGACAGTTCGCTGGGGGTCACTGACCATTGTACATGGGCCTCAATTACAGAAATTCATAGGGATCTTTGTGAGTGACCCCTGTTCTCAGCTCAGTTAGAATTAGATGTTATTGTCACGTATACTCAAGTACAGGGACACAGGAAGGCAGTGGAAAGTGTACAAAGTCCCCATTCTCTAGTATGGCCTTGGTTACAAAATCAGAATTTAACAAAAAAACAGAAGAAATGAAAAGAAAAGCCAAATGGGAATAAACATCCAGATCTTAAAGCCTGCAGGCTTATCTCCATGAGGGTGTTCCGAATGCTCAGTCACCCAGGCCTAGCCATGGTCTGGAGTGTGGGTCAGCAGCGATTGGTGGGAGGAGCCACGTTCTTGTTGCCATGGACGATGCTGTCACTGCGTCCAATCACTGGGAGGAGCCACATTCTTGTTGCTGTGGACAATGCTGTCACTGCCTCTGATTGGTGGGAGGAACCATGTTCTTGTTGCCGTGGATGATGCCATCACTGCGTCCGATCAGTGGGAGGAGCTTTGCCGCTGCTGTCCCTGAATGCAAGAAGGAGCCGCTGCTGGCTCTGCCTCATCCAACTGTCGGGAGGCTAGTGTAGCCCCATGATAGGAAAGGTGGTCTCTCACTGTTGATGTTGTGCTGATGACCATGACCACACATCATCCAGCAGGAGCCAGCTCACATGGGCCAGGCCTCTGGACCAGTTGTACCAGTCAGTCACTACCCCACCAATAGCAATTGTATAGTTGACTCTGAACTGCCTTATAATGGCCTAGCCAGCCACTCAGTTAAAGAAGGTCATCTTCTCAAGGACAATGAATGCTGACCTTGGTAGGGATGGCAAGATCCCATGAAGAATTTGATAAAAACAACACAGTCCAGTGAAACCAGCACATGGTCAGAAAACAGCATTACACTCATACCCAGGAACAGCCAGAAACAGTGCACTGAGGACAACTTTCTCCCACATTCAATTCGCCACCTCATTGTACATGATTTCCATTGGCCTTGTTACATTGTGGTACACACTCCAGACCAGGCAGGCAGGACAGGACATGATGACAGTTCATGTTTCAGGTTCAGCCAGACTTTCAGTGGACTGAATTCAAAGCAGTGTCTTCAGTCAGTCAGTTACATGCTTGTAATGTACAACAACAGTCAGTATGCAAAGATCTCAAAGTATATGTAATCCTGTGATATTATAACAATGTAAGTAGTTAGTATTGTGAATAAACTTCAAGATGATTACTTCAACAAGATCTCGATCTCTGGGGTATATGAGACATGAGCTAACATGTGGGACAGTAATCTGACCATATCATACTGTCATGGTGTTTGACTGAATAACCTTGCCCAGCCGAAAGTATATTTCTACACTATGTTGATATATCATCAACTGTGCAGAAAAATGAGAAAGAGAATTCCTCACTACCTATGACCAAATTATATTAGTTGCAGTTCCCAGTGACACGATAAGATGCTAGCTGTATAAGTGGGCTCTCACTTGCATGTTCCTCTGCTCCTTCAGTGCAGGTACCTGAAACTGAACATTATAAAGTTTGAGTCAATGTTGAGTCTGCACTGATTAATCAGGTTACCTGGATAACTAACGTGATGGAGCTGGGAGGTTGGGGCTGGGGAATCTCATTCTGAGTTTCTGATGACTATCTGATGAACGAGTTATCCTCAGACAGCAGCTGAGGTCAAAGTTAGGATGACTAGATATAACTGAATGCTGAAAGATTTAATAATCATTTTGTAACACCACAAAGCATTTGACAAAGCATTTGAGTGTTCCACCTCCAGGGAAGTTATCGATGAAACTTCATGCTATTTACAACTATTTCTACATCCTGTGATAAGGACACAATGTGAATATTTACACACTACAGTGTGTGGGGACAGTGTGAATATTTACACACTGCAATGTGTGGGGACAGTGCGAATATTTACACACTGCAGAGTGTGGGGACAGTGTGAATATTTACACACTGCAATGTGTGGGGACAGTGCGAATATTTACACACTGCAGAGTGTGGGGACAGTGTGAATATTTACACACTGCAGTGTGTGGACACAGTGTGCATATTTACACACTGCAGTGTGTGGGGGCAATGTGAATATTTACACACTGCATTGTGTGAGGACAGTGTGAATATTTACACACTGCAGTGTGTGGGGGCAATGTGAATATATACACACTGCAGTGTGTGAGGACAGTGTGAGTATTTACACACTGCAGTGTGTGGGGACAGTGTGAGTATTTACACGCTGCAGTATGTAAGGATAGTGTGAATATTTACACACTGCAGTGTCAGGGCATACTGTGAATTTCAGGGGGTGATGAGGGTGGAAAAACATTATCATTGGATTAATACTCCAGTGATCCAATTAATCTGGACCCCTGGGACGAAATCCCTCAATGGCAGATGGTGAAATTAAGTCTAATAGGGACTATAAAGACATTGTCAATCATTGGAAAAGTCCATCTGGTTCACAAATTTTTTTTTCAAAGGGAAACCTAGCATCCTCACCTGGGCTGGCCTACATGAGTGTAACCTGACAATGATGTGGTGAACTCCGAACTGCCGTCAGAAATGGCCGAGCAAGCCACTCTGCTGTACCAAACACTAAAATGTCTCAAAACAGAAATGAAAGCAGACAGCTCATCTGGCACTGACTTCTTGGCCAGAAATGAAAATGGCAGAAACATCCCTGTCAACCCTACATACTGCCCTTTACCATGTGGGGGCTAGTGCCAAACTGGGAGAGGTGTCACACTCATGGAATCATACCTCACAGTCCATGTCCCAGACACCATCACCATCCCTGCAGAGATGTGAAACACAAGTGAGGCAGTTGTACTGAGAGTCCTTAACATTGACAGTAGACCCCACAGTGTCTCCTGGCATCAGGACAAAAAAAGCAAGGAAACCTCCTGCTGACTAACACACATAACCCCCAGCCCTCCCCTCCCCTCCCCCAACCAGCTGATGAATTAGTGCTGCTTCACATTGAAGTCAAGTCTCAGTGCGTGACCCTCACTCTCACCGACAGAATGTAACGAACCGGAGCACACACACGCAGACACGAGGAGAACATGCCAACTCCACACAGAGAGACAGTCATAGAGATGTACAGACCCTTTCGTCCAACTCGTCCATGCTGACCAGATATCTTAATCTAAGCTAGTCCCATTTGTCAGGATTTGGCCCATGTCCCTCTACACCCTTCCTATTCATGTACCCATCCAGATACCTTTTAAATGCTGTAATTGTACCAGCCTCCACCACTTCGTCTGGCAGCTCATTCCATTACACACACCACCCTCTGCATGAAAAAACTGCCCCTTAGGTCCCTTTTAAATCTTTCCCCTCTCACCCTAAACCTATTCCCTCTAGTTCTGGACTCCCCTACCCCAGGGAAAAGACCTTGTCTGTTCATCTTATCCATGCCCTTCATGATTGTATAAACTTGTATAAGGTCACCCCTCAGCCTCCGACGCTCCAGGGAAAAACTGCCCCAGTCTATTCAGCCTCTCCCGATAGTTCAAACCCTCCAATCCTGGCAACATCCTTGTAAATCGTTTCTGAACCCTTTCAAATTTAACAACACCTTTCCGATAGCAGGGCAACCAGAAATGAATGCAGTATCCCAAACGTGGCCGAACCAACATCCTGTGCAGCTGCAACGTGACATTTCAATTCCTATACTCAATACTCTGATCAATAAAGACAAGCATACCAAACACCTTCTTCACTATCCTATCTTCCTGTGGCTCCACTTTCAAGGAGCTATGAACCTGCACTCCAAGGTCTCTTTGTTCAGCAACACTCCCCAGGACCTTACCATTAAGTGTATAAGCCCTGCCCTGATTTGCCTTTCCAAAATGCAGCACCTCGCATTTATCTAAATTAAACTCCATCTGCCACTTCTCAGCCCATTGGCCCATCTGATCATGATCCCATTGTAGGAAACAATGGGGGGACTTCAGTGTCCACCAGTGAGAGTGGCTTGGCAGCATCATGATTGACTCAGCTGGTTAAATATGTCTGTCCTTGCCAGTAGTAACGGAGTAATCATTGCAGCATACTTGTAGACACATAACGATGAGAGTTCTGGTGCAGAAATGAGGTGTAGCAGCATTGTGTCAGTGGAGATGTCCTGAGAGGCTAGTGTGAGACTGACACATATCAAATGGACACCATGAGCATGGGGCCGGTGCCCTTGGAGTGTGCCCAGAAATGGCGAGAGTGTCCATCATAGAGCATGTTGGGAGTAGGCAGCAAGCTGAATTCAGGAGGTACACCCAGCACTGACCTTCTAATGGGATTTCCTGACGTCGAGCTTGTTTGTAAGCTGGAGGACTGAATATTAGTGAGGCACAACGGGCTCTTTAACAATTAATGATGAACACCAATTGGCACCTCACATGACCAAGCGTGAGTTGTGCCAAGCTGCCGGTGAAAACATGGCACTAGTTGCTCTTGAGATTGAGTTGGAGCTCTCTGACTTGTTGCCTGAGTTTTCCACAGAGTCCACGCTCACCCAAACCAGAATCGTACACCCAACCTAGCTAACAGGAGAAGGAGGAGACCGGTCAGCCTCTCGCGACTGTTCTGCCAATCAACATGATCAAAGCTGATTCACTATCTCAATACTTACACTTCTGATCTCTCCCCATTCCCTTCAATATCTGTGTCATCAAGAAAACTAGTTATTTATTTTTTTTAGATTACTTACAGTGTGGAAACAGGCCCTTCGGCCCAACAAGTCCACACCGACCCGCCGAAGCGCACACCACTCATTCCCCACTACGGGCAATTTAGCATGGCCAATTCACCTGACCCGCACATCTTTGGACTGTGGGAGGAAACCGGAGCACCCGAAGGAAACCCACGCAGACACGGGGAGAACGTGCAAACTCCATACAGTCAGTCGCCTGAGGCGGGAATTGAACCCAGGTCCCTGGCGCTGTGAAGCAGCAGTGCTAACCACTGTGCCACCGTGCTGTCAAATCAACTCAATGCAATTGACTCCACAGTTCTGTGTGGCAGAGATTTCAGCAGCTTCATCACTCCCTGGAAAAAGAAACTTGATCACCTTTTCCCAAGTGTCCTGCCAAACTGTGATCACGGGTTCCAGATTCCCTCAGATCATGTCTGGTTCCAGACTGTCATTCCCAGGTTGAAATGTACACGTTACAGTCAGCCACCGCTTGTGACTTTCCAAACATGAACAACAGTGCAGACTAATCTATAATTTCCTCATTTACACCAAGACAAAGACCTTAGCCCCGATGGGGGCGCTGCAGACAGCTCTGCAGGATTTACAATGCTCAGATTTTAGTGAGATATTCACACTGTCCCCCCACACTGCAGTGTGTAAATATTCACACTGTGCCCACACACTGCAGTGTGTAAATATTCACACTGTGCCCACACACTGCCGTGTGTAAATATTCACACTGTCCCCACACACTGCAGTGTGTAAATATTCACACTGTCCCCACACACTGCCGTGTGTAAATATTCACACTGTCCCCACACACTACAGTGTCTATATATTGACACTGTGCCCACACACTGCAGTGTGTAAACACTCACACTGTGCCCACACACTACAGTGTGTAAATACTCACACTGTCTCCTCACACTGCAGTGTGTAAATACTCACACTGTGCCCACACACTGCTATGTGGAGATATTCACACTGTCCCCACACACTACGATGTGTAAATATTCACACTGTCCCCACACACAGCAGTGTGTAAATATTCACACTTTCCCCTCACACTGCAGTGTGTAAATATTCACACTGTCCCCAAACACTATGCTGTGTAAATATTCACACTGTCCCCACACACTACAGTGTGTAAATATTCACTGTCCCCACACTGCAGTGCGTAATTATTCAAACTGTCCCCACACACTACTGTGAGTAAATATTCACACTGTACCCACACACTGCGGTGTGTAAATATTCACACTGTGCCCTGACACTGCAGTGTGTAAATATTCACACTGTCCCCACACACTACAGTGTGTAAATATTCACACTGTACCCACACACTGCGGTGTGTAAATATTCACACTGTCCCAACACACTGCAGTGTGCAAATATTTACACTGTCCCCACACACTGCAGTGTCTAACAATTCACTCTGTCCCCACACAAAGCGGTGTGTCAATATTCACGCCGTGCCCACACACTACAGTGGGTAAATATTCACACTGTGGCCACAATTGCAGTGTGTAAATATTCACACTGTCCCCACACACTGCGGTGTCTAAATATTCACACTGTCCCCACACACTGCTGTGTGTAAATATTCAAATTGTCCTCACACACTGCGGTGTGTAAATATTCACACTGTGCCCACACAATGAAGCGTGTAAATATTCACACTCTGCCCACACACTACAGTGTGTTAATATTCACACTGTCCCCACACACTACAGTGTGTTAATATTCACACTCTGCCCACACACTGCGGTGCGTAATTATTCACACTGACACCACACTGCAGTGTATAAATATTCACACTATGCCCACACGCTACAGTGTGCAAATATTCACAATGTCCCCACACAGGACAGTGAGTAAATATTCCCACTGGCGCCACACACTACGGTGTGCAAATATTCACACGGTCACCACTCACAGCGGTGTGTAAATATTTACACTGTCCCCACGCACGGCGGTGTGTAAATATTCACACTGTGCCCACACACTACAATGTGTAAATATTCACACTGTCCCCACACAGTACAGTGTGTAAATATTCACACTGTCCCCACACAGGATAGTGCGTAAATATTCCCACTGTCACCACACACTACGGTGTGCAAATATTCACACGGTCACCACTCACAGCGGTGTGTAAATATTTACACTGTCCCCACGCACGGCGGTGTGTAAATATTCACACTGTGCCCACACACTACAATGTGTAAATATTCACACTGCCCCCACACACCTCAGTGTGTAAATATTCACACTGTCCCCACACACTGCAGTGTGTAAGTATTCACACTGTGCCTACACACTAAAGTGTGTAAATATTCACACTCTGCCCACACACTACTGTGTGTAAATATTCACACTGTCCCCACACAGTGCAGTGTGTAAATATTCACACTGTGCCGACACACTGCAATGTGTAAATATTCACATTGTCCACACGCACTACAGTGTGTAAATATTCATTCTGTGCCCACACACTGCAATGTATAAATATTGACACTGTGCCCACACACTACAGTGTGTAAATATTCACACTGTCCCCACACACAACAGTGTGTAAATATTCACATTGTCCCCACACACTTCAGTGTGAAAATATTCACTCTGTGCATACACACTGCGGTGTGTAAATATTCATACTGTGCCCACACATTGCAGTGTGTAACTATTCACACTGTGCCCACACACAGATGTGTGTAAATATTCACACTGTCTCCACACACTGCAATGTACAAATATTGACACTGTGCCCACACACGACAGTGTGTAAATATTCACACTGTCCCCACACACAACAGTGTGTAAATATTCACATTGTCCACACACACTACAGTGTGTAAATATTCACACTGTCCCCACACACTGCAGTGTCTAAATATTCACTCTGTCCCCACACACGACAGTGTGTAAATATTCACATTGTCCCCACACACTCTGCAGTGTGTAAATATTCACACTGTGCCCACACACTGCAGTGTTTAAATATTCACACTGTGCCCACACACTGAAGCTTGTAAATATTCATACTGTGCCCACACACTGCAGTGTGTAAATTTTCACACTGCCCTCACACAGTGCGGGGTGCAAATATTCACACTGTGCCCACACACTACAGTGTATAAATATTCACACCGTGCCCACACACTACTGTGTGTAAATATTCACACTGTCCCCACACAGTGCGGTGTGTAAATATTCACAATGTCCTAACACACTGCAGTGTGTAAATATACACCCTGACCCCACACACTACTGTGTGTAAATATTCACATTCTCCACACACTACAGTGTGTAAATATTCAAACTGTGCCCACACACTGCAGTGTGTAAATATTCACACTGTCCCCACACACTGAAGCGTGTAAATATTCATACTGTGCCCACACACTGCGGTGTGTAAATATTCATACTGTGCCCACACAGTGCGGTGTGTAAATATTCACACTGCCCCCACACACCTCAGTGGGTAAATATTCACACTATCCCCACACACTACAGTGTGTTAATATTCACACTCTGCCCACACACTGCGATGTGTAATTTTTCATAATGACACCACACTGCAGTGTGTAAATATTCACACTATGCCCACACGTTGCAGTGTGTAAATTTTCACCTTGTCCCCACACACTACAGTGTGTAAATATTCACAATGTCCACACACAGTACAGTGCGTAAATATTCCCACTGTCGCCACACACTACAGTGTGTAAATATTCACACTGTCAACACACACAGCAGTGTGTAAATATTTACACTGTCCCCACGCACTGCCGTGTGTAAATATTCACACTGTGCCCACACACTGCGGTGTAAATATTCACATTGTCCTCACACACTAAGGTGTGTAAATATTTACACTGTGCCCACACAATGAAGTGCGTAAATATTCACACTGTGCCCATACACTGCGGTGTGTAAATATTCACACTGTCACCACACACTGCAGTGTGTATATATTCACACTGCCCCCACACACCTCAGTGTGTAAATATTCACACTGTCCCCACACACTGCAGTGTGTAAGTATTCACACTGTGCCTACACACTAAAGTGTGTAAATATTCACACTCTGCCCACACACTACTGTGTGTAAATATTCACACTGTCCCCACACAGTGCAGTGTGTAAATATTCACACTGTGCCGACACACTGCAATGTGTAAATATTCACATTGTCCACACGCACTACAGTGTGTAAATATTCATTCTGTGCCCACACACTGCAATGTATAAATATTGACACTGTGCCCACACACTACAGTGTGTAAATATTCACACTGTCCCCACACACAACAGTGTGTAAATATTCACATTGTCCCCACACACTTCAGTGTGAAAATATTCACTCTGTGCATACACACTGTGGTGTGTAAATATTCATACTGTGCCCACACATTGCAGTGTGTAACTATTCACACTGTGCCCACACACAGATGTGTGTAAATATTCACACTGTCTCCACACACTGCAATGTACAAATATTGACACTGTGCCCACACACTACAGTGTGTAAATATTCACACTGTCCCCACACACAACAGTTTGTAAATATTCACATTGTCCACACACACTACAGTGTGTAAATATTCACACTGTCCCCACACACTGCAGTGTGCAAATATTTACACTGTCCCCACACACTGCAGTGTCTAAATATTCACTCTGTCCCCACACACTACAGTGTGTAAATATTCACATTGTCCCCACACACTCTGCAGTGTGTAAATATTCACACTGTGCCCACACACTGCAGTGTTTAAATATTCACACTGTGCCCACACACTGAAGCTTGTAAATATTCATACTGTGCCCACACACTGCAGTGTGTAAATTTTCACACTGCCCTCACACAGTGCGGGGTGCAAATATTCACACTGTGCCCACACACTACAGTGTATAAATATTCACACCGTGCCCACACACTACTGTGTGTAAATATTCACACTGTCCCCACACAGTGCGGTGTGTAAATATTCACAATGTCCTAACACACTGCAGTGTGTAAATATACACTCTGACCCCACACACTACTGTGTGTAAATATTCACATTCTCCACATACTGCTGGGTGTAAATATTCACACAGTGCCCACACACATGGTGTGTAAAAATTCAGACTGTCCCCACACACTGCGGTGTGTAAATGTTCACACTATCCCCACACACTGGGGTGTGTAAATTTTCACACTGTGTGCACACACTACAATGTGTAAATATTCACATTGCCCCCACACACCTCAGTGTGTAAATATTCACACTGTCCCCATACACTGCAGTGTGTAAGTATTCACACTGTGCCTACACACTAAAGTGTGTAAATATTCACACTCTGCCCACACACTACTGTGTGTAAATATTCACACTGTCCCCACACACAACAGTGTGTAAATATTCACATTGTCCCCACACACTTCAGTGTGAAAATATTCACTCTGTGCATACACACTGCGGTGTGTAAATATTCATACTGTGCCCACACATTGCAGTGTGTAACTATTCACACTGTGCCCACACACAGATGTGTGTAAATATTCACACTGTCTCCACACACTGCAATGTACAAATATTGACACTGTGCCCACACACTACAGTGTGTAAATATTCACACTGTCCCCACACACAACAGTGTGTAAATATTCACATTGTCCACACACACTACAGTGTGTAAATATTCACACTGTCCCCACACACTGCAGTGTGCAAATATTTACACTGTCCCCACACACTGCAGTGTCTAAATATTCACTCTGTCCCCACACACTACAATGTGTAAATATTCACATTGCCCCCACACACCTCAGTGTGTAAATATTCACACTGTCCCCATACACTGCAGTGTGTAAGTATTCACACTGTGCCTACACACTAAAGTGTGTAAATATTCACACTCTGCCCACACACTACTGTGTGTAAATATTCACACTGTCCCCACACAGTGCAGTGTGTACATATTCACACTGTGCCGACACACTGCAATGTGTAAATATTCACATTGTCCACACGCACTACAGTGTGTAAATATTCACTCTGTGCCCACACACTGCAATGTATAAATATTGACACTGTGCCCACACACTACAGTGTGTAAATATTCACACTGTCCCCACACACAGCAGTGTGTAAATATTCACATTGTCCCAACACACTGCAGTGTGTAAATATTCACATTGTCCCCACACACTTCAGTGTGAAAATATTCACTCTGTGCATACACACTGCGCTGTGTAAATTTCATACTGTGCCCACACATTGCAGTGTGTAACTATTCACACTGTGCCCACACACAGATGTGTGTAAATATTCACACTGTCTCCACACTCTGCAATGTACAAATATTGACACTGTGCCCACACACTACAGTGTGTAAATATTCACACTGTCCCCACACACAACAGTGTGTAAATATTCACATTGTCCACACACACTACAGTGTATAAATATTCACACTGTCCCCACACACTGCAGTGTGCAAATATTTACACTGTCCCCAAACACGGCAGTGTCTAAATATTCACTCTGTCCCCACACACTACAGTGTGTAAATATTCACATTGTCCCCACACACTCTGCAGAGTGTAAATATTCACACTGTGCCCACACACTGAAGCATGTAAATATTCATACTGTGCCCACACACTGCAGTGTGTAAATATTCACACTGCCCTCACACAGTGCGGGGTGCAAATATTCACACTGTGCCCACACACTACAGTGTGTAAATATTCACACAGTGCCCACACACTACTGTGTGTAAATATTCACACTGTCCCCACACAGTGCGGTGTGTAAATATTCACAATGTCCTAACACACTGCAGTGTGTAAATACACACCCTGACCCCACACACTACTGTGTGTAAATATTCACATTCTCCACACACTACGGTGTGTAAATATTCACATTCTCCACATACTGCTGGGTGTAAATATTCACACAGTGCCCACACACATGGTGTGTAAAAATTCAGACTGTCTCCACACTCTGCGGTGTGTAAATATTCACACTATCCCCACACACTGTGGTGTGTAAATATTCACACTGTGTGCACACACAGCGGTGTGCAAATATTCACATTGTCCCCACACACTACAGTATGTAAATATTCACACTGTCCCCACACACTACAGTGCGCAAATATTTACACTGTCCCCACACACTACAGTGTGTAAATATTCACATTGTCCCCACACACTCTGCAGTGTGTAAATATTCACACTGTGCCCACACACTGCAGTGTTTAAATATTCACACTGTGCCCACACACTGAAGCTTGTAAATATTCATACTGTGCCCACACACTGCAGTGTGTAAATATTCACACTGCCCTCACACAGTGCGGGGTGCAAATATTCACACTGTGCCCACACACTACAGTGTATAAATATTCACACAGTGCCCACACACTACTGTGTGTAAATATTCACACTGTCCCCACACAATGCGGTGTGTAAATATTCACAATGTCCTAACACACTGCAGTGTGTAAATATTCACATTGCCCTCACACACTGCGGTGTGTAAATATTCACACAGTGCCCACACAATGAAGCGTGTAAATATTCACAGTGTGCCCCCACACTGCAGTGTGTAAATATTCACACTGTGCCCACACACTACAGAGCGTAAATATTCACATCGACCCCACACACTACAGTGTGTAAATATTCACATTCTCCACACTGCAGTGTGTAAATATTCAAACTGTGCCCACACACTGCAGTGTGTAAATATTCACACTGTCCCCACACACTGAAGCGTGTAAATATTCATACTGTGCCCACACACTGCGGTGTGTAAATATTCATACTGTGCCCACACAGTGCGGTGTGTAAATATTCACACTGCCCCCACACACCTCAGTGGGTAAATATTCACACTATCCCCACACACTACAGTGTGTTAATATTCACACTCTGCCCACACACTGCGATGTGTAATTTTTCATAATGACACCACACTGCAGTGTGTAAATATTCACACTATGCCCACACGTTGCAGTGTGTAAATTTTCACCTTGTCCCCACACACTACAGTGTGTAAATATTCACAATGTCCCCACACAGTACAGTGCGTAAATATTCCCACTGTCGCCACACACTACAGTGTGTAAATATTCACACTGTCAACACACACAGCAGTGTGTAAATATTTACACTGTCCCCACGTACTGCAGTGTGTAAATATTCACACTGTGCCCACACACTGCGGTGTAAATATTCACATTGTCCTCACACACTAAGGTGTGTAAATATTTACACTGTGCCCACACAATGAAGTGTGTAAATATTCACACTGTGCCCATACACTGCGGTGTGTAAATATTCACACTGTCACCACACACAGCGGTGTGTCAATATTCACACTGTCCCCACACACTGCAGTGTGTAAATATTTACACTGTCCCCACGCACTGCGGTGTCCAAATATTCACACTGTCCCCACACACTGCGGTGTGTAAATATTCACATTGTCCTCACACACTGTGGTGTGTAAATATTCACACTGTGCCCACACAATGAAGCGTGTAAATATTCACACTCTGCCCACACACTACAGTGTGTTAATATTCACACTGTCCCCGCACCCTACAGTGTGTTAATATTCACACTCTGCCCACACACTGTGGTGCGTAATTATTCACACTGACACCACACTGCAGTGCGTAAATATTCACACTATGCCCACACGTTACAGTGTGTAAATTTTCACCTTGTCCCCACACGCTACAGTGTGCAAATATTCACAATGTCCCCACACAGGACAGTGTGTAAATATTCCCACTGTCACCACACACTACGGTGTGTAAATATTCACACTGTCCCCACACACTGCAGTGTGTAAATATTTACACTGTCCCCACGCACTGCGGTGTCTAAATATTCACAATGTGCCCACACACTACGGTGTGTAAATATTCACACTGCCCTCACACAGCGCGGTGTGTAAATATTCACACTGTGCCCACACACTACAATGTGTAAATATTCACACAGCCCCCACACACCTGTGTGTAAATATTCACACTGTCCCCACACACTCCAGTGTAAGTATTCACACTGTGCCTACACACTAAAGTGTGTAAATATTCACACTCTGCCCACACACTACTGTATGTAAATATTCACACTGTCCCCACACAGTGCGGTGTGTAAATATTCACAATGTGCCGACACACTGCAATGTGTAAATATTCACATTGTCCACAAGCACTACAGTGTGTAAATATTCACTGTGTCCACACACTGCAATGTATAAATATTTACACTGTCCCCACACACAACAGTGTGTAAATATTCACATGTCCCAACACACTCCAGTGTGTAAATATTCACACTGTGCCTACACACTAAAGTGTGTAAATATTCACACTCTGCCCACACACTACTGTGTGTAAATATTCACACTGTCCCCACACAGCGCGGTGTGTAAATATTCACACTGTCCCCGCACTGCAGTGTGTAAATATTCACTCTGTCCCCACACACTACAGTGTGTAAATATTCACACTGTCACACACGCTTCAGTGTGTAAATATTCACTCTGTGCACACACACTGCGGTGTGTAAATATTCATACTGTGCCCACACATTGCAGTGTGTAACTATTCACACTGTGCCCACACACAGATGTGTGTAAATATTCACACTGTCTCCACACACTGCAATGTATAAATATTGACACTGTGCCCACACACTACAGTGTGTAAATATTCACACTGTCCCCACACACACCTGTGGGTAAATATTCACACTGTCCCCACACACTCCAGTGTGTACGTATTCACACTGTGCCTACACACTAAAGTGTGTAAATATTCACACTCTGCCCACACACTACTGTATGTAAATATTCACACTGTCCCCACACAGTGCGGTGTGTAAATATTCACAATGTGCCGACACACTGCAATGTGTAAATATTCACATTGTCCACAAGCACTACAGTGTGTAAATATTCACTGTGTCCACACACTGCAATGTATAAATATTTACACTGTCCCCACACACAACAGTGTGTAAATATTCACATGTCCCAACACACTCCAGTGTGTAAATATTCACACTGTGCCTACACACTAAAGTGTGTAAATATTCACACTCTGACCACACACTACTGTGTGTAAATATTCACACTGTCCCCACACAGTGCGGTGTGTAAATATTCACACTGTCCCCGCACTGCAGTGTGTAAATATTCACTCTGTCCCCACACACTACAGTGTGTAAATATTCACACTGTCACACACGCTTCAGTGTGTAAATATTCACTCTGTGCACACACACTGCGGTGTGTAAATATTCATACTGTGCCCACACATTGCAGTGTGTAACTATTCACACTGTGCCCACACACAGATGTGTGTAAATATTCACACTGTCTCCACACACTGCAATGTATAAATATTGACACTGTGCCCACACACTACAGTGTGTAAATATTCACACTGTCCCCACACACACCTGTGGGTAAATATTCACACTGTCCCCACACACTCCAGTGTGTAAGTATTCACACTGTGCCTACACACTAAAGTGTGTAAATATTCACACTCTGCCCACACACTACTGTATGTAAATATTCACACTGTCCCCACACAGTGCGGAGTGTAAATATTCACAATGTGCCGACACACTGCAATGTGTAAATATTCACATTGTCCACAAGCACTACAGTGTGTAAATATTCACTCTGTGTCCACACACTGCAATGTATAAATATTGACACTGTGCCAACACACTACAATGTGTAAATATTCACACTGTCCCCACACACACCTGTGGGTAAATATTCACATGTCCCAACACACTCCAGTGTGTAAATATTCACACTGTGCCTACACACTAAAGTGTGTAAATATTCACACTCTGCCCACACACTACTGTGTGTAAATATTCACATTTTCCCCATACACTGAAGCGTGTAAATATTCACACTGTGTCCACATACTGCAGTGTGTAATTATTTACACTGCCCTCACACAGTGCAGTGTGTAAATATTGACACTGTGTCCACATACTGCAGTGTGTAAATATTTACACTGCCCCCACACACCTCAGTGTGTAAATATTCACACTGCCCCACACACAGCAGTGTGTAATTATTCACACTGTCCCCACACAGTGCGGTGTGTAAATATTCACACTGTGCCGACACACTGCAATGTGTAAATATTCACATTGTCCACACACACTACAGTGTGTAAATATTCACTCTGTCCCCACACACTACAATGTGTAAATATTCACACCGCCCCCACACACCTCAGTGTGTAAATATTCACACTGTCCCCACACACGGCAGTGTGTAAATATTCACACTGTGCCCACACAATACAGTGTGTAAATATTCACACTCTGCCCACACACTACTGTGTGTAAATATTCACACTGTCCCCACACAGTGCTGTGTGTAAATATTCACACTGTGCCGACACACTGCAATGTGTAAATATTCACATTGTCCACACGCACTACAGTGTGTAAATATTCATTCTGTGCCCACACACTGCAATGTATAAATATTGACACTGTGCCCACACACTACAGTGTGTAAATATTCACATTGTCCACACACACTACAGTGTGTTAATATTCACACTGTCCCCGCACCCTACAGTGTGTTAATATTCACACTCTGCCCACACACTGTGGTGCGTAATTATTCACACTGACACCACACTGCAGTGCGTAAATATTCACACTATGCCCACACGTTACAGTGTGTAAATTTTCACCTTGTCCCCACACGCTACAGTGTGCAAATATTCACAATGTCCCCACACAGGACAGTGTGTAAATATTCCCACTGTCACCACACACTACGGTGTGTAAATATTCACACTGTCCCCACACACTGCAGTGTGTAAATATTTACACTGTCCCCACGCACTGCGGTGTCTAAATATTCACAATGTGCCCACACACTGCGGTGTGTAAATATTCACACTGCCCTCACACAGCGCGGTGTGTAAATATTCACACTGTGCCCACACACTACAATGTGTAAATATTCACACAGCCCCCACACACCTGTGTGTAAATATTCACACTGTCCCCACACACTCCAGTGTAAGTATTCACACTGTGCCTACACACTAAAGTGTGTAAATATTCACACTCTGCCCACACACTACTGTATGTAAATATTCACACTGTCCCCACACAGTGCGGTGTGTAAATATTCACAATGTGCCGACACACTGCAATGTGTAAATATTCACATTGTCCACAAGCACTACAGTGTGTAAATATTCACTGTGTCCACACACTGCAATGTATAAATATTTACACTGTCCCCACACACAACAGTGTGTAAATATTCACATGTCCCAACACACTCCAGTGTGTAAATATTCACACTGTGCCTACACACTAAAGTGTGTAAATATTCACACTCTGCCCACACACTACTGTGTGTAAATATTCACACTGTCCCCACACAGCGCGGTGTGTAAATATTCACACTGTCCCCGCACTGCAGTGTGTAAATATTCACTCTGTCCCCACACACTACAGTGTGTAAATATTCACACTGTCACACACGCTTCAGTGTGTAAATATTCACTCTGTGCACACACACTGCGGTGTGTAAATATTCATACTGTGCCCACACATTGCAGTGTGTAACTATTCACACTGTGCCCACACACAGATGTGTGTAAATATTCACACTGTCTCCACACACTGCAATGTATAAATATTGACACTGTGCCCACACACTACAGTGTGTAAATATTCACACTGTCCCCACACACACCTGTGGGTAAATATTCACACTGTCCCCACACACTCCAGTGTGTACGTATTCACACTGTGCCTACACACTAAAGTGTGTAAATATTCACACTCTGCCCACACACTACTGTATGTAAATATTCACACTGTCCCCACACAGTGCGGTGTGTAAATATTCACAATGTGCCGACACACTGCAATGTGTAAATATTCACATTGTCCACAAGCACTACAGTGTGTAAATATTCACTGTGTCCACACACTGCAATGTATAAATATTTACACTGTCCCCACACACAACAGTGTGTAAATATTCACATGTCCCAACACACTCCAGTGTGTAAATATTCACACTGTGCCTACACACTAAAGTGTGTAAATATTCACACTCTGACCACACACTACTGTGTGTAAATATTCACACTGTCCCCACACAGTGCGGTGTGTAAATATTCACACTGTCCCCGCACTGCAGTGTGTAAATATTCACTCTGTCCCCACACACTACAGTGTGTAAATATTCACACTGTCCCCACACACACCTGTGGGTAAATATTCACATGTCCCAACACACTCCAGTGTGTAAATATTCACACTGTGCCTACACACTAAAGTGTGTAAATATTCACACTCTGCCCACACACTACTGTGTGTAAATATTCACATTTTCCCCATACACTGAAGCGTGTAAATATTCACACTGTGTCCACATACTGCAGTGTGTAATTATTTACACTGCCCTCACACAGTGCAGTGTGTAAATATTGACACTGTGTCCACATACTGCAGTGTGTAAATATTTACACTGCCCCCACACACCTCAGTGTGTAAATATTCACACTGCCCCACACACAGCAGTGTGTAATTATTCACACTGTCCCCACACAGTGCGGTGTGTAAATATTCACACTGTGCCGACACACTGCAATGTGTAAATATTCACATTGTCCACACACACTACAGTGTGTAAATATTCACTCTGTCCCCACACACCTCAGTGTGTAAATATTCACACTGTCCCCACACACGGCAGTGTGTAAATATTCACACTGTGCCCACACAATACAGTGTGTAAATATTCACACTCTGCCCACACACTACTGTGTGTAAATATTCACACTGTCCCCACACAGTGCTGTGTGTAAATATTCACACTGTGCCAACACACTGCAATGTGTAAATATTCACATTGTCCACACGCACTACAGTGTGTAAATATTCATTCTGTGCCCACACACTGCAATGTATAAATATTGACACTGTGCCCACACACTACAGTGTGTAAATATTCACATTGTCCACACACACTACAGTGTGTAAATATTCACACTGTCCCCACACACTGCAGTGTCTAAATATTCACTCTGTCCCCACACACGACAGTGTGTAAATATTCACATTGTCCCCACACACTCTGCAGTGTGTAAATATTCACACTGTGCCCATACACTGCGATGTTTAAATATTCACACTGTGCCCACACACTGAAGCGTGTAAATATTCATACTGTGCCCACACACTGTGGTGTATAAATATTCACACTGTCCTCACACAGTGCGGTGTGTAAATATTCACACTGTCCCCACACACTGAAGCGTGTAAATGTTCATACTGTGCCCACACACTACAATGTGTAAATATTCACACCGCCCCCACACACCTCATTGTGTAAATATTCACACTGTCCCCACACACTGCAGTGTGTAAATATTCACACTGTGCGCACACACTACAGTGTGTAAATATTCACACTGTCCCCACACAGTGCGGTGTGTAAATATTCACAATGTCCTAATACACTGCAGTGTGTAAATATACACCCTGTCCCCACACACTACGGTGTGTAAATATTCACATTCTCCACACACTACGGTGTGTAAATATTCACCTTCTCCACACACTGCTGGGTGTAAATATTCACACAGTGCCCACACACATGATGTGTAAAAATTCAGACTGTCTCCACACTCAGCGGTGTGTAAATATTCACACTATCCCCACACACTGCGGTGTGTAAATATTCACACTGTGTGCACACACAGCGGTGTGCAAATATTCACATTGTCCCCACACACTACAGTGTGTAAATATTCACACTGTCCCCACACACTGCAGTGTGTAAATATTCACATTGCCCTCACACACTGCGGTGTGTAAATATTCGCACTGTGCCCACACAATGAAGCGTGTAAATATTCACAGTGTGCCCCCACACTGCAGTCTGTAAATATTCACACTGTCCCCACACACTACAGTGTGTTAATATTCACACTCTGCCCACACACTGCGGTGCGTAATTATTCACACTGACACCACACTGCAGTGTATAAATATTCACACTATGCCCACACGCCACAGTGTGTAAATTTTCACCTTGTCCCCACGCACTACAGTGTGTAAATATTCACAATGTCTCCACACAGGACAGTGCGTAAATATTCCCACTGTCGCCACACACGACGGTGTGTAAATATTCACACTGTCCCCACACACTTCAGTGTGTAAATTCACTCTGTGCACACACACTGCAGTGTGTAAATATTCACACTGTGCCCACACACAGATGTGTGTAAATATTCACACTGTCACCACACACAGCGGTGTGTCAATATTCACACTGTCCCCACACACTACAGTGTGTTAATATTCACACTCTGCCCACACACTGTGGTGTGTAAATATTAACATTGTCCCCACACTGCAGTGCGTAAATATTCACACTATGCCCACACACTACAGTGTGTAAATATTCACATTGTACCCAAACACTGCGGTGTGTAAATATTCACACTGTCCCCACACACTGCAGTGTCTAAATATTCACTCTGTCCCCACACACTACAGTGTGTAAATGTTCACATTGTCCCCACACACTGAAGCGTGTAAATATTCACACTGTACCCACACACTGCGGTGTGTAAATATTCACACTGTCCCAACACACTGCAGTGTGTAAATATTTACACTGTCCCCACACACTGCAGTGTCTAACAATTCACTCTGTCACCACACACAGCGGTGTGTCAATATTCACGCCGTGCCCACACACTACAGTGGGTTAATATTCACACTGTGCCCACACATTGCAGTGTGTAAATATTCACACTGTGCCCAGACACTGTGTTGTGTAAATATTCACACTTTCCCCACACAGTACAGTGTGTAAATATTCACACTGTCCCCACACACATGGTGTGTAAAAATTCAGACTGTCTGCACACAGTGCAGTGTGTAAATATTCACACTATCCCCTCAAACTGTGGTGTGTAAATATTCACAATGTCCCCACACTGCAGTGCGTAAATATTCACATTGTACCCACACACTGCGGTGTGTAAATATTCACACTGTCCCCACACAGTACAGTGTGTAAATCTTCACAATGCCCCCACACAGGACAGTGCGTAAATATTCCCACTGTCGCCACACACTACGGTGTGTAAATATTCACACGGTCACCACACACAGCAGTGTGTAAATATTCACACTGTCCCCACACACTGCTGTGTGTAAATATTCACATTTTCCCCATACACTGAAGCGTGTAAATATTTACACTGTGTCCACATACTGCAGTGTGTAAATATTTACACTGCCCTCACACAGTGCAGTGTGTAAATATTCACACTGTGCCCACACACTACAATGTGTAAATATTCACACTGCCCCCACACACCTCAGTGTGTAAATATTCACACTGTCCCCACACACAGCAGTGTGTAATTACTCACACTGTCCCCACACAGTGCAGTGTGTAAATATTCACACTGTGCCGACACACTGCAATGTGTAAATATTCACATTGTCCACACACACTACAGTGTGTAAATATTCACTCTGTGCCCACACACTACAATGTGTAAATATTCACACCGCCCCCACACACCTCAGTGTGTAAATATTCACACTGTCCCCACACACTACAGTGTGTAAATATTCACACTGTCCCCACACACTTCAGTGTGTAAATTCACTCTGTGCACACACACTGCAGTGTGTAAATATTCACACTGTGCCCACACACAGATGTGTGTAAATATTCACACTGTCACCACACACAGCGGTGTGTCAATATTCACGCCGTGCCCACACACTACAGTGGGTAAATATTCACACTGTCCCCACACACTACAGTGTGTTAATATTCACACTCTGCCCACACACAGCGGTGCGTAATTATTCACACTGACACCACACTGCAGTGTATAAATATTCACACTATGCCCACACGCTACAGTGCGTAAATATTCACGCTGTCCCCACACACTACAGTGTGTAAATATTCACATTGTACCCACACACTGCGGTGTGTAAATATTCACACTGTCCCCACACACTGTGGTGTGTAAATATTAACATTGTCCCCACACTGCAGTGCGTAAATATTCACACTATGCCCACACACTACAGTGTGTAAATATTCACATTGTACCCACACACTGCGGTGTGTAAATATTCACACTGTCCCCACACACTGCAGTGTCTAAATATTCACTCTGTCCCCACACACTACAGTGTGTAAATGTTCACATTGTCCCCACACACTGAAGCGTGTAAATATTCATACTGTGCCCACACACTGTGGTGTATAAATATTCACACTGTCCTCACACAGTGCGGTGTGTAAATATTCACACTGTGCCCACACAGTACAGTGTGTAAATATTCACACTGTACCCACACACTGCGGTGTGTAAATATTCACACTGTCCCAACACACTGCAGTGTGTAAATATTTACACTGTCCCCACACACTGCAGTGTCTAACAATTCACTCTGTCACCACACACAGCGGTGTGTCAATATTCACGCCGTGCCCACACACTACAGTGGGTTAATATTCACACTGTGCCCACACATTGCAGTGTGTAAATATTCACACTGTGCCCAGACACTGTGTTGTGTAAATATTCACACTTTCCCCACACAGTACAGTGTGTAAATATTCACACTGTCCCCACACACATGGTGTGTAAAAATTCAGACTGTCTCCACACAGTGCAGTGTGTAAATATTCACACTATCCCCTCAAACTGTGGTGTGTAAATATTCACAATGTCCCCACACTGCAGTGCGTAAATATTCACATTGTACCCACACACTGCGGTGTGTAAATATTCACACTGTCCCCACACAGTACAGTGTGTAAATCTTCACAATGTCCCCACACAGGACAGTGCGTAAATATTCCCACTGTCGCCACACACTACGGTGTGTAAATATTCACACGGTCACCACACACAGCAGTGTGTAAATATTCACACTGTCCCCACACACTGCTGTGTGTAAATATTCACATTTTCCCCATACACTGAAGCGTGTAAATATTCACACTGTGTCCACATACTGCAGTGTGTAAATATTTACACTGCCCTCACACAGTGCAGTGTGTAAATATTCACACTGTGCCCACACACTACAATGTGTAAATATTCACACTGCCCCCACACACCTCAGTGTGTAAATATTCACACTGTCCCCACACACAGCAGTGTGTAATTACTCACACTGTCCCCACACAGTGCAGTGTGTAAATATTCACACTGTGCCGACACACTGCAATGTGTAAATATTCACATTGTCCACACACACTACAGTGTGTAAATATTCACTCTGTGCCCACACACTACAATGTGTAAATATTCACACCGCCCCCACACACCTCAGTGTGTAAATATTCACACTGTCCCCACACACTGCAGTGTGTAAATATTCACACTGTGCCCACACACTACAGTGTGTAAATATTCACACTCTGCCCACACACTACTGTGTGTAAATATTCACACTGTCCCCACACAGTGCTGTGTGTAAATATTCACAATGTCCTAACACACTCCAGTGTGTAAATATACACCCTGTCCCCACACACTACGGTGTGTAAATATTCACATTCTCCACACACTGCTGGGTGTAAATATTCACACAGTGCCCACACACATGATGTGTAAAAATTCAGACTGTCTCCGCACACTGCAGTGTGTAAATATTCACACTGTGCCCACACAATGAAGCGTGTAAATATTCACACTCTGCCCACACACTCCAGTGTGTTAATACTCACACTGTCCCCACACACTACAGTGTGTTAATATTTACACTCTGCCCACACACTGCGGTGCGTAATTATTCACACTGACACCACACTGCAGTGTATAGATATTCACACTGTCCCCACACAGTGCGGTGTGTAAATATTCACAATGTCCTAATACACTGCAGTGTGTAAATATACACCCTGTCCCCACACACTACGATGTGTAAATATTCAGATTCTCCACACACTATGGTGTGTAAATATTCACATTCTCCACACACTGCTGGGTGTAAATATTCACACAGTGCCCACACACATGATGTGTAAAAATTCAGACTGTCTCCACACTCTGCGGTGTGTAAATATTCACACTATCCCCACACACTGCGGTGTGTAAATATTCACACTGTGTGCACACACAGCGGTGTGCAAATATTCACATTGTCCCCACACACTACAGTATGTAAATATTCACACTGTCCCCACACACTACAGTGCGCAAATATTCGCATTGTCGCCACACACTACTGTGTGTAAATATTCACATTGCCCTCACACACTGTGGTGTGTAAATATTCGCACTGTGCCCACACAATGAAGCGTGTAAATATTCACAGTGTGCCCCCACACTGCAGTCTGTAAATATTCACACTGTCCCCACACACTACAGTGTGTTAATATTCACACTCTGCCCACACACTGCAGTGCGTAATTATTCACACTGACACCACACTGCAGTGTATAAATATTCACACTATGCCCACACGCCACAGTGTGTAAATTTTCACCTTGTCCCCACGCACTACAGTGTGTAAATATTCACAATGTCTCCACACAGGACAGTGCGTAAATATTCCCACTGTCGCCACACACGACGGTGTGTAAATAATCACACTGTGCCCACACAATGAAGCGTGTAAATATACACACTGTGCCCCCACACTGCGGTGTGTAAATATTCACAATGTCCTCACACAGTGCGGTGTGTAAATATTCACACTGTGCCCACACACTGAAGCGTGTAAATATTCACACACTGCCCACACAGTACAATGTGTAAATATTCACACTGTCCCCACACAGTGCGGTGTGTAAATATTCACACTGTGCCGACACACTGCAATGTGTAAATATTCACATTGTCCACACACTACAGTGTGTAAATATTCACTCTGTGCCCACACACTGCAATGTATAAATACTCACACTTTGCCCACACACTACAGTGTGTAAATATTCACACTGTCCCCACACACAACAGTGTGTGAATATTCACATTGTCCCAACACACTGCATTGTGTAAATATTCACTCTGTCCCCACACACTACAGTGTGTAAATATTCACACTGTCCCCACACACTTCTGTGTGTAAATTCACTCTGTGCACACACACTGCAGTGTGTAAATATTCACACTGTGCCCACACACAGATGTGTGTAAATATTCACACTGTCACCACACACAGCGGTGTGTCAATATTCACGCCGTGCCCACACACTACAGTGGGTAAATATTCACACTGTCCCCACACACTACAGTGTGTTAATATTCACACTCTGCCCACACACAGCGGTGCGTAATTATTCACACTGACACCACACTGCAGTGTATAAATATTCACACTATGCCCACACACTACAGTGCGTAAATATTCACGCTGTCCCCACACACTACAGTGTGTAAATATTCACATTGTACCCACACACTGCGGTGTGTAAATATTCCCACTATCCCCACACACTGTGGTGTGTAAATATTAACATTGTCCCCACACTGCAGTGCGTAAATATTCACACTATGCCCACACACTACAGTGTGTAAATATTCACATTGTACCCACACACTGCGGTGTGTAAATATTCACACTGTCCCCACACACTGCAGTGTCTAAATATTCACTCTGTCCCCACACACTACAGTGTGTAAATGTTCACATTGTCCCCACACACTGAAGCGTGTAAGTATTCATACTGTGCCCACACACTGTGGTGTATAAATATTCACACTGTACCCACACACTGCGGTGTGTAAATATTCACACTGTCCCAATACACTGCAGTGTGTAAATATTTACACTGTCCCCACACACTGCAGTGTCTAACAATTCACTCTGTCACTACACACAGCGGTGTGTCAATATTCACGCCGTGCCCACACACTACAGTGGGTTAATATTCTCACTGTGCCCACACATTGCAGTGTGTAAATATTCACACTGTGCCCAGACACTGCGTTGTGTAAATATTCACACTTTCCCCACACAGTACAGTGTGTAAAAATTCAGACTGTCTCCACACAGTGCAGTGTGTAAATATTCACACTATCCCCTCAAACTGTGGTGTGTAAATATTCACAATGTCCCCACACTGCAGTGCGTAAATATTCACACTGTCCCCACAAACTGCAGTGTGTAAATATTCACATTTTCCTCACGCACTGCGGTGTGTAAATATTCACACTGTGCCCACACAATGAAGTGTGTAAATATTCACACTGTCCCCACAAACTGCGGTGTGTAAATATTCACAATGTCCCCACACAATGAAGCATGCAAATATTCACACTGTGCCCACACACTACAATGTGTAAATATTCACACCGCCCCCACACACCTCATTGTGTAAATATTCACACTGTCCCACACACTGCAGTGTGTAAATATTCACACTGTGCCCACACACTACAGTGTGTAAATATTCACACCGTGCCCACACACTACTGTGTGTAAATATTCACACTGTCCCCACCCAGTGCGGTGTGTAAATATTCACAATGTCCTAATACACTGCAGTGTGTAAATATACACCCTGTCCCCACACACTACGGTGTGTAAATATTCACATTCTCCACACACTACGGTGTGTAAATATTCACACTGTCCCCACACACTGCAGTGTGTAAATATTCACATTTTCCCCATACACTGAAGCGTGTAAATATTCACACTGTGTCCACATACTGCAGTGTGTAAATATTTACACTGCCCTCACACAGTGCAGTGTGTAAATATTCACACTGTGCCCACACACTACAATGTGTAAATATTCACACTGCCCCCACACAGTACAGTGTGTAAATATTCACACTGTCCCCACACACATGGTGTGTAAAAATTCAGACTGTCTCCACACAGTGCAGTGTGTAAATATTCACACTATCCCCTCAAACTGTGGTGTGTAAATATTCACAATGTCCCCACACTGCAGTGCGTAAATATTCACATTGTACCCACACACTGCGGTGTGTAAATATTCACAATGTCCCCACACAGGACAGTGTGTAAATATTCCCACTGTCGCCACACACTACGGTGTGTAAATATTCACACTGTCCCCACACACTGCGGTGTCTAAATATTCACACTGTCCCCACACACTGCAGTGTGTAAATATTCACATTTTCCCCATACACTGAAGCGTGTAAATATTCACACTGTGTCCACATACTGCAGTGTGTAAATATTTACACTGCCCTCACACAGTGCAGTGTGTAAATATTCACACTGTGCCCACACACTACAATGTGTAAATATTCACACTGCCCCCACACACCTCAGTGTGTAAATATTCACACTGTCCCCACACACAGCAGTGTGTAATTATTCACACTGTCCCCACACAGTGCGGTGTGTAAATATTCACACTATGCCCACACACTACAGTGTGTAAATATTCACATTGTACCCACACACTGCGGTGTGTAAATATTCACACTGTCCCCACACACTGCAGTGTCTAAATATTCACTCTGTCCCCACACACTACAGTGTGTAAATGTTCACATTGTCCCCACACACTGAAGCGTGTAAATATTCATACTGTGCCCACACACTGTGGTGTATAAATATTCACACTGTCCTCACACAGTGCGGTGTGTAAATATTCACACTGTGCCCACACAGTACAGTGTGTAAATATTCACACTGTACCCACACACTGCGGTGTGTAAATATTCACACTGTCCCAACACACTGCAGTGTGTAAATATTTACACTGTCCCCACACACTGCATTGTCTAACAATTCACTCTGTCACCACACACAGCGGTGTGTCAATATTCACGCCGTGCCCACACACTACAGTGGGTTAATATTCACACTGTGCCCACACATTGCAGTGTGTAAATATTCACACTGTGCCCAGACACTGTGTTGTGTAAATATTCACACTTTCCCCACACAGTACAGTGTGTAAATATTCACACTGTCCCCACACACATGGTGTGTAAAAATTCAGACTGTCTCCACACAGTGCAGTGTGTAAATATTCACACTATCCCCTCAAACTGTGGTGTGTAAATATTCACAATGTCCCCACACTGCAGTGCGTAAATATTCACATTGTACCCACACACTGCGGTGTGTAAATATTCACACTGTCCCCACACAGTACAGTGTGTAAATCTTCACAATGTCCCCACACAGGACAGTGCGTAAATATTCCCACTGTCGCCACACACTACGGTGTGTAAATATTCACACGGTCACCACACACAGCAGTGTGTAAATATTCACACTGTCCCCACACACTGCTGTGTGTAAATATTCACATTTTCCCCATACACTGAAGCGTGTAAATATTCACACTGTGTCCACATACTGCAGTGTGTAAATATTTACACTGCCCTCACACAGTGCAGTGTGTAAATATTCACACTGTGCCCACACACTACAATGTGTAAATAATCACACTGCCCCCACACACCTCAGTGTGTAAATATTCACACTGTCCCCACACACAGCAGTGTGTAATTACTCACACTGTCCCCACACAGTGCAGTGTGTAAATATTCACACTGTGCCGACACACTGCAATGTGTAAATATTCACATTGTCCACACACACTACAGTGTGTAAATATTCACTCTGTGCCCACACACTACAATGTGTAAATATTCACACTGTCCCCACACACTGCAGTGTGTAAATATTCACACTGTGCCCACACACTACAGTGTGTAAATATTCACACTCTGCCCACACACTACTGTGTGTAAATATTCACACTGTCCCCACACAGTGCTGTGTGTAAATATTCACAATGTCCTAACACACTCCAGTGTGTAAATATACACCCTGTCCCCACACACTACGGTGTGTAAATATTCACATTCTCCACACACTGCTGGGTGTAAATATTCACACAGTGCCCACACACATGATGTGTAAAAATTCAGACTGTCTCCGCACACTGCAGTGTGTAAATATTCACACTGTGCCCACACAATGAAGCGTGTAAATATTCACACTCTGCCCACACACTACAGTGTGTTAATACTCACACTGTCCCCACACACTACAGTGTGTTAATATTTACACTCTGCCCACACACTGCGGTGCGTAATTATTCACACTGACACCACACTGCAGCGTATAGATATTCACACTGTCCCCACACAGTGCGGTGTGTAAATATTCACAATGTCCTAATACACTGCAGTGTGTAAATATACACCCTGTCCCCACACACTACGGTGTGTAAATATTCACATTCTCCACACACTCCGGTGTGTAAATATTCACATTCTCCACACACTGCTGGGTGTAAATATTCACACAGTGCCCACACACATGATGTGTAAAAATTCAGACTGTCTCCACACTCTGCGGTGTGTAAATATTCACACTATCCCCACACACTGCGGTGTGTAAATATTCACACTGTGTGCACACACAGCGGTGTGCAAATATTCACATTGTCCCCACACACTACGGTGTGTAAATATTCACACTGTCCCCACACACTGCAGTGTGTAAATATTCACATTTTCCCCATACACTGAAGCGTGTAAATATTCACACTGTGTCCACATACTGCAGTGTGTAAATATTTACACTGCCCTCACACAGTGCAGTGTGTAAATATTCACACTGTCCCCACACACATGGTGTGTAAAAATTCAGACTGTCTCCACACAGTGCAGTGTGTAAATATTCACACTATCCCCTCAAACTGTGGTGTGTAAATATTCACAATGTCCCCACACTGCAGTGCGTAAATATTCACATTGTACCCACACACTGCGGTGTGTAAATATTCACAATGTCCCCACACAGGACAGTGTGTAAATATTCCCACTGTCGCCACACACTACGGTGTGTAAATATTCACACTGTCCCCACACACTGCGGTGTCTAAATATTCACACTGTCCCCACACACTGCAGTGTGTAAATATTCACATTTTCCCCATACACTGAAGCGTGTAAATATTCACACTGTGTCCACATACTGCAGTGTGTAAATATTTACACTGCCCTCACACAGTGCAGTGTGTAAATATTCACACTGTGCCCACACACTACAATGTGTAAATATTCACACTGCCCCCACACACCTCAGTGTGTAAATATTCACACTGTCCCCACACACAGCAGTGTGTAATTATTCACACTGTCCCCACACAGTGCGGTGTGTAAATATTCACAATGTCCTAATACACTGCAGTGTGTAAATATACACCCTGTCCCCACACACTACGGTGTGTAAATATTCACATTCTCCACACACTACGGTGTGTAAATATTCACATTCTCCACACACTGCTGGGTGTAAATATTCACACAGTGCCCACACACATGATGTGTAAAAATTCAGACTGTCTCCACACTCTGCGGTGTGTAAATATTCACACTATCCCCACACACTGCGGTGTGTAAATATTCACACTGTGTGCACACACAGCGGTGTGCAAATATTCACATTGTCCCCACACACTACAGTATGTAAATATTCACACTGTCCCCACACACTACAGTGCGCAAATATTCACATTGTCGCCACACACTACTGTGCGTAAATATTCACACTATCCCCACACACTGCAGTGTGTAAATATTCACATTGCCCTCACACACTGCGGTGTGTAAATATTCGCACTGTGCCCACACAATGAAGCGTGTAAATATTCACAGTGTGCCCCCACACTGCAGTCTGTAAATATTCACACTGTCCTCACACACTACAGTGTGTTAATATTCACACTCTGCCCACACACTGCGGTGCGTAATTATTCACACTGACACCACACTGCAGTGTATAAATATTCACACTATGCCCACACGCCACAGTGTGTAAATTTTCACCTTGTCCCCACGCACTACAGTGTGTAAATATTCACAATGTCCCCACACAGGACAGTGCGTAAATATTCCCACTGTCGCCACACACGACGGTGTGTAAATAATCACACTGTGCCCACACGATGAAGCGTGTAAATATACACACTGTGCCCCCACACTGCGGTGTGTAAATATTCACAATGTCCTCACACAGTGCGGTGTGTAAATATTCACACTGTGCCCACACACTGAAGCGTGTAAATATTCACACACTGCCCACACAGTACAATGTGTAAATATTCACACTGTGCCGACACACTGCAATGTGTAAATATTCACATTGTCCACACACTACAGTGTGTAAATATTCACTCTGTGCCCACACACTGCAATGTATAAATACTCACACTTTGCCCACACACTACAGTGTGTAAATATTCACACTGTCCCCACACACAACAGTGTGTGAATATTCACATTGTCCCAACACACTGCAGTGTGTAAATATTCACTCTGTCCCCACACACTACAGTGTGTAAATATTCACATTGTCCCCACACACTTCAGTGTGTAAATTCACTCTGTGCACACACACTGCAGTGTGTAAATATTCACACTGTGCCCACACACAGATGTGTGTAAATATTCACACTGTCACCACACACAGCGGTGTGTCAATATTCACGCCGTGCCCACACACAGCGGTGCGTAATTATTCACACTGACACCACACTGCAGTGTATAAATATTCACACTATGCCCACACACTACAGTGCGTAAATATTCACGCTGTCCCCACACACTACAGTGTGTAAATATTCACATTGTACCCACACACAGCGGTGTGTCAATATTCACGCCATGCCCACACACTACAGTGGGTTAATATTCACACTGTGCCCACACATTGCAGTGTGTAAATATTCACACTGTGCCCAGACACTGTGTTGTGTAAATATTCACACTTTCCCCACACAGTACAGTGTGTAAATATTCACACTGTCCCCACACACATGGTGTGTAAAAATTCAGACTGTCTCCACACAGTGCAGTGTGTAAATATTCACACTATCCCCTCAAACTGTGGTGTGTAAATATTCACAATGTCCCCACACTGCAGTGCGTAAATATTCACATTGTACCCACACACTGCGGTGTGTAAATATTCACACTGTCCCCACACAGTACAGTGTGTAAATCTTCACAATGTCCCCACACAGGACAGTGCGTAAATATTCCCACTGTCGCCACACACTACGGTGTGTAAATATTCACACGGTCACCACACACAGCAGTGTGTAAATATTCACACTGTCCCCACACACTGCTGTGTGTAAATATTCACATTTTCCCCATACACTGAAGCGTGTAAATATTCACACTGTGTCCACATACTGCAGTGTGTAAATATTTACACTGCCCTCACACAGTGCAGTGTGTAAATATTCACACTGTGCCCACACACTACAATGTGTAAATATTCACACTGCCCCCACACACCTCAGTGTGTAAATATTCACACTGTCCCCACACACAGCAGTGTGTAATTACTCACACTGTCCCCACACAGTGCAGTGTGTAAATATTCACACTGTGCCGACACACTGCAATGTGTAAATATTCACATTGTCCACACACACTACAGTGTGTAAATATTCACTCTGTGCCCACACACTACAATGTGTAAATATTCACACCGCCCCCACACACCTCAGTGTGTAAATATTCACACTGTCCCCACACACTGCAGTGTGTAAATATTCACACTGTGCCCACACACTACAGTGTGTAAATATTCACACTGTCCCCACACAGTGCTGTGTGCAAATATTCACAATGTCCTAACACACTCCAGTGTGTAAATATACACCCTGTCCCCACACACTACGGTGTGTAAATATTCACATTCTCCACACACTGCTGGGTGTAAATATTCACACAGTGCCCACACACATGATGTGTAAAAATTCAGACTGTCTCCGCACACTGCAGTGTGTAAATATTCACACTGTGCCCACACAATGAAGCGTGTAAATATTCACACTCTGCCCACACACTGAAGCGTGTAAATATTCACACACTGCCCACACAGTACAATGTGTAAATATTCACACTGTCCCCACACAGTGCGGTGTGTAAATATTCACACTGTGCCGACACACTGCAATGTGTAAATATTCACATTGTCCACACACTACAGTGTGTAAATATTCACTCTGTGCCCACACACTGCAATGTATAAATACTCACACTTTGCCCACACACTACAGTGTGTAAATATTCACACTGTCCCCACACACAACAGTGTGTGAATATTCACATTGTCCCAACACACTGCATTGTGTAAATATTCACTCTGTCCCCACACACTACAGTGTGTAAATATTCACACTGTCCCCACACACTTCAGTGTGTAAATTCACTCTGTGCACACACACTGCAGTGTGTAAATATTCACTCTGTGCCCACACACAGATGTGTGTAAATATTCACACTGTCACCACACACAGCGGTGTGTCAATATTCACGCCGTGCCCACACACTACAGTGGGTAAATATTCACACTGTCCCCACACACTACAGTGTGTTAATATTCACACTCTGCCCACACACAGCGGTGCGTAATTATTCACACTGACACCACACTGCAGTGTATAAATATTCACACTATGCCCACACACTACAGTGCGTAAATATTCACGCTGTCCCCACACACTACAGTGTGTAAATATTCACATTGTACCCACACACTGCGGTGTGTAAATATTCCCACTATCCCCACACACTGTGGTGTGTAAATATTAACATTGTCCCCACACTGCAGTGCGTAAATATTCACACTATGCCCACACACTACAGTGTGTAAATATTCACATTGTACCCACACACTGCGGTGTGTAAATATTCACACTGTCCCCACACACTGCAGTGTCTAAATATTCACTCTGTCCCCACACACTACAGTGTGTAAATGTTCACATTGTCCCCACACACTGAAGCGTGTAAGTATTCATACTGTGCCCACACACTGTGGTGTATAAATATTCAGACTGTACCCACACACTGCGGTGTGTAAATATTCACACTGTCCCAACACACTGCAGTGTGTAAATATTTACACTGTCCCCACACACTGCAGTGTCTAACAATTCACTCTGTCACCACACACAGCGGTGTGTCAATATTCACGCCGTGCCCACACACTACAGTGGGTTAATATTCACACTGTGCCCACACATTGCAGTGTGTAAATATTCACACTGTGCCCAGACACTGCGTTGTGTAAATATTCACACTTTCCCCACACAGTACAGTGTGTAAAAATTCAGACTGTCTCCACACAGTGCAGTGTGTAAATATTCACACTATCCCCTCAAACTGTGGTGTGTAAATATTCACAATGTCCCCACACTGCAGTGCGTAAATATTCACACTGTCCCCACAAACTGCAGTGTGTAAATATTCACATTTTCCTCACGCACTGCGGTGTGTAAATATTCACACTGTGCCCACACAATGAAGTGTGTAAATATTCACACTGTCCCCACAAACTGCGGTGTGTAAATATTCACAATGTCCCCACACAATGAAGCATGCAAATATTCACACTGTGCCCACACACTACAATGTGTAAATATTCACACCGCCCCCACACACCTCATTGTGTAAATATTCACACTGTCCCCACACACTGCAGTGTGTAAATATTCACACTGTGCCCACACACTACAGTGTGTAAATATTCACACGTGCCCACACACTACTGTGTGTAAATATTCACACTGTCCCCACCCAGTGCGGTGTGTAAATATTCACAATGTCCTAATACACTGCAGTGTGTAAATATACACCCTGTCCCCACACACTACGGTGTGTAAATATTCACATTCTCCACACACTACGGTGTGTAAATATTCACACCGCCCCCACACACCTCATTGTGTAAATATTCACACTGTCCCCACACACTACAGTGGGTTAATATTCACACTGTGCCCACACATTGCAGTGTGTAAATATTCACACTGTGCCCAGACACTGCGTTGTGTAAATATTCACACTTTCCCCACACAGTACAGTGTGTAAAAATTCAGACTGTCTCCACACAGTGCAGTGTGTAAATATTCACACTATCCCCTCAAACTGTGGTGTGTAAATATTCACAATGTCCCCACACTGCAGTGCGTAAATATTCACACTGTCCCCACAAACTGCAGTGTGTAAATATTCACATTTTCCTCACGCACTGCGGTGTGTAAATATTCACACTGTGCCCACACAATGAAGTGTGTAAATATTCACACTCTCCCCACAAACTGCGGTGTGTAAATATTCACAATGTCCCCACACAATGAAGCATGCAAATATTCACACTGTGCCCACACACTACAATGTGTAAATATTCACACCGCCCCCACACACCTCATTGTGTAAATATTCACACTGTCCCCACACACTGCAGTGTGTAAATATTCACACTGTGCCCACACACTACAGTGTGTAAATATTCACACGTGCCCACACACTACTGTGTGTAAATATTCACACTGTCCCCACCCAGTGCGGTGTGTAAATATTCACAATGTCCTAATACACTGCAGTGTGTAAATATACACCCTGTCCCCACACACTACGGTGTGTAAATATTCACATTCTCCACACACTACGGTGTGTAAATATTCACACTGTCCCCACACACTGCAGTGTGTAAATATTCACATTTTCCCCATACACTGAAGCGTGTAAATATTCACACTGTGTCCACATACTGCAGTGTGTAAATATTTACACTGCCCTCACACAGTGCAGTGTGTAAATATTCACACTGTGCCCACACACTACAATGTGTAAATATTCACACTGCCCCCACATAGTACAGTGTGTAAATATTCACACTGTCCCCACACACATGGTGTGTAAAAATTCAGACTGTCTCCACACAGTGCAGTGTGTAAATATTCACACTATCCCCTCAAACTGTGGTGTGTAAATATTCACAATGTCCCCACACTGCAGTGCGTAAATATTCACATTGTATCCACACACTGCGGTGTGTAAATATTCACAATGTCCCCACACACTGCGGTGTCTAAATATTCACACTGTCCCCACACACTGCAGTGTGTAAATATTCACATTTTCCCCATACACTGAAGCGTGTAAATATTCACACTGTGTCCACATACTGCAGTGTGTAAATATTTACACTGCCCTCACACAGTGCAGTGTGTAAATATTCACACTGTGCCCACACACTACAATGTGTAAATATTCACACTGCCCCCACACACCTCAGTGTGTAAATATTCACACTGTCCCCACACACAGCAGTGTGTAATTATTCACACTGTCCCCACACAGTGCGGTGTGTAAATATTCACACTGTGCCGACACACTGCAATGTGTAAATATTCACATTGTCCACACACACTACAGTGTGTAAATATTCACTCTGTGCCCACACACTACAATGTGTAAATATTCACACCGCCCCCACACACCTCAGTGTGTAAATATTCACACTGTCCCCACACACTGCAGTGTGTCAATATTCACACTGCCCACACACTAAAGTGTGTAAACATTCACACTGTCCCCACACAGTGCTGTGTGTAAATATTCACAATGTCCTAACACACTGCAGTGTGTAAATATACACCCTGTCCCCACACACTACGGTGTGTAAATATTCCCATTCTCCACACACTGCTGGGTGTAAATATTCACACAGTGCCCACACACATGATGTGTAAAAATTCAGACTGTCTCCACACACTGCAGTGTGTAAATATTCACACTGTGCCCACACAATGAAGCGTGTAAATATTCACACTCTGCCCACACACTACAGTGTGTTAATACTCACACTGTCCCCACACACTACAGTGTGTTAATATTCACACTCTGCCCACACACTCCGGTGCGTAATTATTCACACTGACACCACACTGCAGTGTATAGATATTCACACTATGCCCACACGCTACAGTGTGTAAATTTTCACCTTGTCCCCACGCACCACAGTGTGTAAATATTCACAATGTCCCCACACAGGACAGTGGTAAATATTCCCACTGTCGCCACACACTACGGTGTGTAAATAATCACACGGTCACCACACACAGCAGTGTGTAAATATTCACACTGTCCCCACACGCTACAGTGTGTAAATATTCACAATGTCCCCACACAGGACAGTGTGTAAATATTCACACTGTCCCCACAAACTGCAGTGTGTAAATATTCACATTTTCCTCACGCACTGCGGTGTGTAAATATTCACACTGTGCCCACACAATGAAGTGTGTAAATATTCACACTCTCCCCACAAACTGCGGTGTGTAAATATTCACAATGTCCCCACACAATGAAGCATGCAAATATTCACACTGTGCCCACACACTACAATGTGTAAATATTCACACCGCCCTCACACACCTCATTGTGTAAATATTCACACTGTCCCCACACACTGCAGTGTGTAAATATTCACACTGTGCCCACACACTACAGTGTGTAAATATTCACACCGTGCCCACACACTACTGTGTGTAAATATTCACACTGTCCCCACCCAGTGCGGTGTGTAAATATTCACAATGTCCTAATACACTGCAGTGTGTAAATATACACCCTGTCCCCACACACTGCAGTGTGTAAATATTCACATTTTCCCCATACACTGAAGCGTGTAAATATTCACACTGTGTCCACATACTGCAGTGTGTAAATATTTACACTGCCCTCACACAGTGCAGTGTGTAAATATTCACACTGTGCCCACACACTACAATGTGTAAATATTCACACTGTCCCCACACACCTCAGTGTGTAAATATTCACACTGTCCCCACACACAGCAGTGTGTAATTATTCACACTGTCCCCACACAGTGCGGTGTGTAAATATTCACACTGTGCCGACACACTGCAATGTGTAAATATTCACATTGTCCACACCCACTACAGTGTGTAAATATTCACACCGCCCCCACACACCTCAGTGTGTAAATATTCCCACTGTCCCCACACACTGCAGTGTGTAAATATTCACACTGTCCCCACACACTGCAGTGTGTAAATATTCACACTGTGCCCACTCACTACAGTGTGTAAATATTCACACTCTGCCCACACACTACTGTGTGTAAATATTCACACTGTCCCCACACAGTGCTGTGTGTAAATATTCACAATGTCCTAACACACTGCAGTGTGTAAATATACACCCTGTCCCCACACACTACGGTGTGTAAATATTCACATTCTCCACACACTGCTGGGTGTAAATATTCACACAGTGCCCACACACATGATGTGTAAAAATTCAGACTGTCTCCGCACACAGCAGTGTGTAAATATTCACACTGTGCCCACACAATGAAGCGTGTAAATATTCACACTCTGCCCACACACTACAGTGTGTTAATACTCACACTGTCCCCACACACTACAGTGTGTTAATATTCACACTCTGCCCACACACTGCGGTGCGTAATTATTGACACTGACACCACACTGCAGTGTATAGATATTCACACTATGCCCACACGCGACAGTGTGTAAATTTTCACCTTGTCCCCACGCACCACAGTGTGTAAATATTCACAATGTCCCCACACAGGACAGTGGTAAATATTCCCACTGTCGCCACACACTACGGTGTGTAAATAATCACACGGTCACCACACACATCAGTGTGTAAATATTCACACTGTCCCCACACACAGCAGTGTGTAAATATTCACACTGTCCCCACACGCTACAGTGTGTAAATATTCACAATGTCCCCACACAGGACAGTGCGTAAATATTCCCACTGTCGCCACACACTACGGTGTGTAAATATTCACACTGTCCCCACAAACTGCAGTGTGTAAATATTCACATTTTCCTCACGCACTGTGGTGTATAAATATTCACACTGTACCCACACACTGCGGTGTGTTAATATTCACACTGTCCCAACACACTGCAGTGTGTAAATATTTACACTGTCCCCACACACTGCAGTGTCTAACAATTCACTCTGTCACCACACACAGCGGTGTGTCAATATTCACGCCGTGCCCACACACTACAGTGGGTTAATATTCACACTGTGCCCACACATTGCAGTGTGTAAATATTCACACTGTGCCCAGACACTGCGTTGTGTAAATATTCACACTTTCCCCACACAGTACAGTGTGTAAAAATTCAGACTGTCTCCACACAGTGCAGTGTGTAAATATTCACACTATCCCCTCAAACTGTGGTGTGTAAATATTCACAATGTCCCCACACTGCAGTGCGTAAATATTCACACTGTCCCCACAAACTGCAGTGTGTAAATATTCACATTTTCCTCACGCACTGCGGTGTGTAAATATTCACACTGTGCCCACACAATGAAGTGTGTAAATATTCACACTCTCCCCACAAACTGCGGTGTGTAAATATTCACAATGTCCCCACACAATGAAGCATGCAAATATTCACACTGTGCCCACACACTACAATGTGTAAATATTCACACCGCCCCCACACACCTCATTGTGTAAATATTCACACTGTCCCCACACACTGCAGTGTGTAAATATTCACACTGTGCCCACACACTACAGTGTGTAAATATTCACACGTGCCCACACACTACTGTGTGTAAATATTCACACTGTCCCCACCCAGTGCGGTGTGTAAATATTCACAATGTCCTAATACACTGCAGTGTGTAAATATACACCCTGTCCCCACACACTACGGTGTGTAAATATTCACATTCTCCACACACTACGGTGTGTAAATATTCACACTGTCCCCACACACTGCAGTGTGTAAATATTCACATTTTCCCCATACACTGAAGCGTGTAAATATTCACACTGTGTCCACATACTGCAGTGTGTAAATATTTACACTGCCCTCACACAGTGCAGTGTGTAAATATTCACACTGTGCCCACACACTACAATGTGTAAATATTCACACTGTCCCCACACACATGGTGTGTAAAAATTCAGACTGTCTCCACACAGTGCAGTGTGTAAATATTCACACTATCCCCTCAAACTGTGGTGTGTAAATATTCACAATGTCCCCACACTGCAGTGCGTAAATATTCACATTGTACCCACACACTGCGGTGTGTAAATATTCACAATGTCCCCACACACTGCGGTGTCTAAATATTCACACTGTCCCCACACACTGCAGTGTGTAAATATTCACATTTTCCCCATACACTGAAGCGTGTAAATATTCACACTGTGTCCACATACTGCAGTGTGTAAATATTTACACTGCCCTCACACAGTGCAGTGTGTAAATATTCACACTGTGCCCACACACTACAATGTGTAAATATTCACACTGCCCCCACACACCTCAGTGTGTAAATATTCACACTGTCCCCACACACAGCAGTGTGTAATTATTCACACTGTCCCCACACAGTGCGGTGTGTAAATATTCACACTGTGCCGACACACTGCAATGTGTAAATATTCACATTGTCCACACACACTACAGTGTGTAAATATTCACTCTGTGCCCACACACTACAATGTGTAAATATTCACACCGCCCCCACACACCTCAGTGTGTAAATATTCACACTGTCCCCACACACTGCAGTGTGTCAATATTCACACTGCCCACACACTAAAGTGTGTAAACATTCACACTGTCCCCACACAGTGCTGTGTGTAAATATTCACAATGTCCTAACACACTGCAGTGTGTAAATATACACCCTGTCCCCACACACTACGGTGTGTAAATATTCACATTCTCCACACACTGCTGGGTGTAAATATTCACACAGTGCCCACACACATGATGTGTAAAAATTCAGACTGTCTCCACACACTGCAGTGTGTAAATATTCACACTGTGCCCACACAATGAAGCGTGTAAATATTCACACTCTGCCCACACACTACAGTGTGTTAATACTCACACTGTCCCCACACACTACAGTGTGTTAATATTCACACTCTGCCCACACACTCCGGTGCGTAATTATTCACACTGACACCACACTGCAGTGTATAGATATTCACACTATGCCCACACGCTACAGTGTGTAAATTTTCACCTTGTCCCCACGCACCACAGTGTGTAAATATTCACAATGTCCCCACACAGGACAGTGGTAAATATTCCCACTGTCGCCACACACTACGGTGTGTAAATAATCACACGGTCACCACACACAGCAGTGTGTAAATATTCACACTGTCCCCACACGCTACAGTGTGTAAATATTCACAATGTCCCCACACAGGACAGTGTGTAAATATTCACACTGTCCCCACAAACTGCAGTGTGTAAATATTCACATTTTCCTCACGCACTGCGGTGTGTAAATATTCACACTGTGCCCACACAATGAAGTGTGTAAATATTCACACTCTCCCCACAAACTGCGGTGTGTAAATATTCACAATGTCCCCACACAATGAAGCATGCAAATATTCACACTGTGCCCACACACTACAATGTGTAAATATTCACACCGCCCCCACACACCTCATTGTGTAAATATTCACACTGTCCCCACACACTGCAGTGTGTAAATATTCACACTGTGCCCACACACTACAGTGTGTAAATATTCACACCGTGCCCACACACTACTGTGTGTAAATATTCACACTGTCCCCACCCAGTGCGGTGTGTAAATATTCACAATGTCCTAATACACTGCAGTGTGTAAATATACACCCTGTCCCCACACACTGCAGTGTGTAAATATTCACATTTTCCCCATACACTGAAGCGTGTAAATATTCACACTGTGTCCACATACTGCAGTGTGTAAATATTTACACTGCCCTCACACAGTGCAGTGTGTAAATATTCACACTGTGCCCACACACTACAATGTGTAAATATTCACACTGTCCCCACACACCTCAGTGTGTAAATATTCACACTGTCCCCACACACAGCAGTGTGTAATTATTCACACTGTCCCCACACAGTGCGGTGTGTAAATATTCACACTGTGCCGACACACTGCAATGTGTAAATATTCACATTGTCCACACCCACTACAGTGTGTAAATATTCACACCGCCCCCACACACCTCAGTGTGTAAATATTCCCACTGTCCCCACACACTGCAGTGTGTAAATATTCACACTGTCCCCACACACTGCAGTGTGTAAATATTCACACTGTGCCCACTCACTACAGTGTGTAAATATTCACACTCTGCCCACACACTACTGTGTGTAAATATTCACACTGTCCCCACACAGTGCTGTGTGTAAATATTCACAATGTCCTAACACACTGCAGTGTGTAAATATACACCCTGTCCCCACACACTACGGTGTGTAAATATTCACATTCTCCACACACTGCTGGGTGTAAATATTCACACAGTGCCCACACACATGATGTGTAAAAATTCAGACTGTCTCCGCACACAGCAGTGTGTAAATATTCACACTGTGCCCACACAATGAAGCGTGTAAATATTCACACTCTGCCCACACACTACAGTGTGTTAATACTCACACTGTCCCCACACACTACAGTGTGTTAATATTCACACTCTGCCCACACACTGCGGTGCGTAATTATTGACACTGACACCACACTGCAGTGTATAGATATTCACACTATGCCCACACGCGACAGTGTGTAAATTTTCACCTTGTCCCCACGCACCACAGTGTGTAAATATTCACAATGTCCCCACACAGGACAGTGGTAAATATTCCCACTGTCGCCACACACTACGGTGTGTAAATAATCACACGGTCACCACACACATCAGTGTGTAAATATTCACACTGTCCCCACACACAGCAGTGTGTAAATATTCACACTGTCCCCACACGCTACAGTGTGTAAATATTCACAATGTCCCCACACAGGACAGTGCGTAAATATTCCCACTGTCGCCACACACTACGGTGTGTAAATATTCACACTGTCCCCACAAACTGCAGTGTGTAAATATTCACATTTTCCTCACGCACTGTGGTGTGTAAATATTCACACTGTGCCCACACAATGAAGTGTGTAAATATTCACACTGTCCCCACAAACTGCGGTGTGTAAATATTCACAATGTCCCCACACAATGAAGCGTGCAAATATTCACACTGTGCCCACACACTACAATGTGTAAATATTCACACCGCCCCCACACACCTCATTGTGTAAATATTCACACTGTCCCCACACACTGCAGTGTGTAAATATTCACACTGTGCCCACACACTACAGTGTGTAAATATTCACACTCTGCCCACACACTACTGTGTGTAAATATTCACACTGTCCCCACACAGTGCGGTGTGTAAATATTCACAATGTCCTAATACACTGCAGTGTGTAAATATACACCCTGTCCCCACACACTACGGTGTGTAAATATTCACATTCTCCACACACTACGATGTGTAAATATTCACATTCTCCACACACTGCTGGGTGTAAATATTCACACAGTGCCCACACACATGATGTGTAAAAATTCAGACTGTCTCCACACACTGCAGTGTGTAAATATTCACATTCTCCACACACTGCAGTGTGTAAATATTCACACTATCCCCACACACTGCGGTGTGTAAATATTCACACTGTGTGCACACACAGCGGTGTGCAAATATTCACATTGTCCCCACACACTACAGTGTGTAAATATTCACACTGTCCCCACACACTACAGTGCGCAAATATTCACACTGTCGCCACACACTACAGTGCGTAAATATTCACACTATCCCCACACACTGCGTTATGTAAATATTCACATTGCCCTCACACACTGCGGTGTGTAAATATTCGCACTGTGCCCACACAATGAAGCGTGTAAATATTCACAGTGTGCCCCCACACTGCAGTCTGTAAATATTCACATGTCCCCACACACTACAGTGTGTTAATATTCACACTCTGCCCACACACTGCGGTGCGTAATTATTCACACTGACACCACACTGCAGTGTATAAATATTCACACTATGCCCACACGCCACAGTGTGTAAATTTTCACCTTGCCCCCACGCACTACAGTGTGTAAATATTCACAATGTCCCCACACAGTACAGTGCGTAAATATTCCCACTGTCACCACACACGACGGTGTGTAAATATTCACACTGTGCCCACACAATGAAGCGTGTAAATATTCACACTGTGCCCCCACACTGCGGTGTGTAAATATTCACAATGTCCTCACACAGTGCGGTGTGTAAATATTCACACTGTGCCCACACACTGAAGCGTGTAAATATTCACACACTGCCCACACAGTACTATGTGTAAATATTCACACTGTCCCCACACAGTGCGGTGTGTAAATATTCACACTGTGCCGACACACTGCAATGTGTAAATATTCACATTGTCCACACACTACAGTGTGTAAATATTCACTCTGTGCCCACACACTGCAATGTATAAATATTCACACTTTGCCCACACACTACAGTGTGTAAATATTCACACTGTCCCCACACACAACAGTGTGTGAATATTCACATTGTCCCAACACACTGCAGTGTGTAAATATTCACACTGTCCCCACACACAGATGTGTGTAAATATTCACACTGTCACCACACACTGCGGTGTGTAAATATTCACACTGTCCCCACACTCTACAGTGTGTAAATATTCACACTGTGCCCACACACTGCAGTGTGTAAATATTCACACTGTCCCCACAAACTGCAGTGTGTAAATATTCACACTGTGCCCACACACTGTAGTGTGTAAATATTCACACAGTCCCCACACAGTACAGTGTGTAAATATTCACACTGTACCCACACACTGTGGTGTGTAAATATTCACACTGTCCCCACACACAGCAGTGTCTAACAATTCACTCTGTCACCACACACAGCGGTGTGTCAATATTCACGCCGTGCCCACACACTACAGTGGGTAAATATTCACACTGTGCCCACACATTGCAGTGTGTAAATATTAACACTGTGCCCAGACACTGCGTTGTGTAAATATTCACACTTTCCCCACACAGTACAGTGTGTAAATATTCACACTGTCCCCACACACATGGTGTGTAAAAATTCAGACTGTCTCCACACACTGCGGTGTGTAAATATTCACACTATCCCCACACACTGTGGTGTGTAAATATTCACACTGTCCCCACACTGCAGTGCATAAATATTCACGCTGTCCCCACACACTACAGTGTGTAAATATTCACATTGTACCCACACACTGCGTTGTGTAAATATTCACACTGTCCCCACACACTGCAGTGTGCAAATATTTACACTGTCCCCACACACTGCAGTGTCTAAATATTCACTCTGTCCCCACACACTGCAGTGTGTAAATATTCATACTGTGCCCACACACTGTGGTGTATAAATATTCAGACTGTCCTCACACAGAGCGGTGTGTAAATATTCACACTGTGCCCAGACACTGAAGCGTGTAAATATTCATACTGTGCCCACACACTGCAGTGTGTAAATATTCACACTGCCCTCACACAGTGCGGTGTGCAAATATTCACACTGTGCCCACACACTGCGGTGTGTAAATATTCACACTGTGTGCACACAGCGGTGTGCAAATACAATGAAGCGTGTAAATATTCACACTCTGCCCACACACTACAGTGTGTTAATATTCACACTGTCCCCACACACTACAGAGCGTAAATATTCACACCGACCCCACACACTACAGTGCGAAAATATTCACACTGTCTCCACACTGCAGTGTGTAAATATTCACACTGTGCCCACACACTGCAGTGTGTAAATATTCACACTGTCCCCACACTGCAGTGCGTAAGTATTCACACTGTCCCCACACACTGCAGCGTGTAAGTATTCACACTGTCCCCACACACTGCAGCGTGTAAGTATTCACACTGTCCCCACACACTGCAGTGTAAATATTTACACTGTCCCCATTCACTGCAATGTCTAAATATTCACTCTGTCCCCACCCATTGAAGCGTGCAAATATTCATACTGTGCACACACTCTGCGGTATGTAAATATTCACACTGTCCCCACACACTGAAGCGTGTAAATATTCACAGGGTGCCCCACACTGCAGTGTGTAAATATTCACACTGTGCCCACACACTACAGAGCGTAAATATTCACACCGACCCCACACACTACAGTGCGTAAATATTCACAGTCTCCACACTGCAGTGTGTAAATATTCACACTGTGCCCACACACTGCAGTGTGTAAATATTCACACTGTCCCCACACACAGAAGCGTGCAAATATTCATACTGTGCACACACTCTGCGGTGTGTAAATATTCACACTGTCCTCACATAGTGCGGTGTGTAAATATTCACACTGTGCCCACACTGAAGCGTGTAAATATTCATACTGTAGCCACACACTGCGGTGTGTAAATATTCACACTGTCAGCACACACAGCGGTGTGTAAATATTCACACTGTCCCCACACATTACAGTGTGTAAATATTCACACTGTCCCCACACACTGCGGTGTGTAAATATTCACATTGTCCTCACACACTGCAGTGTGTAAATATTCACACTGTGCCCACATAATGAAGCGTGTAAATATTCACACTCTGCCCACACACTACAGTGTGTTAATATTCACACTGTCCCCACACACTACAGTGTGTTAAATTTCACACTCTGCCCACACACTGCGGTGCGTAATTATTCACACTGACACCACACTGCAGTGTATAAATATTCACACTATGCCCACACGCTACAGTGCGTAAACTTTCACCTTGTCCCCACACACTACAGTGTGTAAATATTCACAATGTCCCCACACAGGACAGTGCGTAAATATTCACACAGTCACCACACACAACGGTGTGTAAATATTCGCACTGTCCCCACATACGGCAGTGTGTAAATATTCACATTTTCCTCACACACTGCGGTGTGTAAATATTCACTCTGTGTCCACACAATGAAGCGTGTAAATATTCATGGTGCCCCCACACTGCGGTGTGTAAATATTCACACTGTTCCCACACACTGCAGTGTGTAAATATTCACACTGTGCCCACACACTAAAGTGTATAAATATTCACACTCTGCCCACACACTACTGTGTGTAAATATTCACACTGTCCCCACACAGTGCGGTGTGTAAATATTCACACTGTGCCAACACACTGCAATGTGTAAATATTCACATTGCGGCACGGAGGCACAGTGGTTAGCACTGCTGCCTCACAGCGCCTGAGACCCGGGTTCAATTCCCGCCTCAGGCGACTGACTGTGTGGAGTTTGCACGTTCTCCCCGTGTCTGCGTGGGTTTCCTCCGGGTGCTCCGGTTTCCTCCCACAGTCCAAAGATGTGCGGGTCAGGTGAATTGGCCATGGGAAATTGCCCGTAGTGTTAGGTAAGGGGTAAATATAGGGGTATGGGTGGGCTGCCCTTCGGCGGGTCGGTGTGGACTTGTTGGGCCGAAGGGCCTGTTTCCACACTGTAAGTAATCTAATCTAATCTAAACATTGTCCACATGCACTACAGCGTGTAAATATTCACTCTGTGCCCACACACTGCAATGTATAAATATTGACACTGTGCCCACACACTACAGTGTGTAAATATTCACACTGCCCCCACACACAACAGTGTGTAAATATTCACATTGTCCCAACACACTGCCGTGTGTAAATATTCACGTTGTCCCCACAAAATACAGTGCGTAAATATTCACACTGTCCCCGCACACTACAGTGTGTAAATATTCACGCTGTCCCCACACACTTCAGTGTGTAAATATTCACTCTTTGCACACACACTGCGGTGTGTAAATATTCATACTGTGCCCACACATTGCAGTGTGTAACTATTCACACTGTGCCCACACACAGATGTGTGTAAATATTCACACTGTCTCCACACACAGCAATGTGTAAATATTGACACTGTGCCCACACACTACAGTGTGTAAATATTCACACTGTCCCCACATACAACAGTGTGTAAATATTCACATTGTCCACACACACTACAGTGTGTAAATATTCACTCTGTGCCCACACACTGCAATGTATAAATATCGACACTGTGCCCACACACTACAGTGTGTAAATATTCACACTGTCCCCACACACAACAGTGTGTAAATATTCACATTGTCCCGACAAAATATAGTGCATAAATATTCACACTGTCCCCGCACTGCAGTGTGTAAATATTCACTCTGTCCCCACGCACTACAATGTGTAAATATTCACACTGCCCCCACACACCTCAGTGTGTAAATATTCACACTGTCCCCACACACTGCAGTCTGTAAGTATTCACACTGTGCCTACACACTAAACTGTGTAACTATTCACACTGTGCCCACACACTACTGTGTGTAAAATTCACACTGTCCCCACACAGTGTGGTGTGTAAATATTCACACTGTGCCAACACACTGCAATGTGTAAATATTCACATTGTCCACACACACTACAGTGTGTAAATATTCACTCTGTGCTCACACACTACAGTGTGTTAATATTCACACTCTGCCCACACACTGCGGTGCGTAATTATTCACACTGACACCACACTGCAGTGTGTAAATATTCACACTATGCCCACACGCTACAGTGTGTAAATTTTCACCGTGTCCCCACGCACTATAGTGTGTAAATATTCACAATGTCCCCACACAGTACAGTGCGTAAATATTCCCACTGTTGCCACACACTACGATGTGTAAATACTCACATTTTCCTCACACACTGCGGTGTGTAAAGATTCACACTGCCCTCACACAGTGCGGTGTGTAAATATTCACACTGTGCCCACACACTACAATGTGTAAATATTCACACTGCCCCCACACACCTCTGTGTGTAAATATTCACACTGTGCCGACACACTGCAATGTGTAAATATTCACATTGTCCATACACTACAGTGTGTAAATATTCACTCTGTGCCCACACACTGCAATGTATAAATACTCACACTTTGCCCACACACTACAGTGTGTAAATATTCACACTGTCCCCACACACAACAGTGTGTGAATATTCACATTGTCCCAACACACTGCATTGTGTAAATATTCACTCTGTCCCCACACACTACAGTGTGTAAATATTCACACTGTCCCCACACACTTCAGTGTGTAAATTCACTCTGTGCACACACACTGCAGTGTGTAAATATTCACACTGTGCCCACACACAGATGTGTGTAAATATTCACACTGTCACCACACACAGCGGTGTGTCAATATTCACGCCGTGCCCACACACTACAGTGGGTAAATATTCACACTGTCCCCACACACTACAGTGTGTTAATATTCACACTCTGCCCACACACAGCGGTGCGTAATTATTCACACTGACACCACACTGCAGTGTATAAATATTCACACTATGCCCACACACTACAGTGCGTAAATATTCACGCTGTCCCCACACACTACAGTGTGTAAATATTCACATTGTACCCACACACTGCGGTGTGTAAATATTCCCACTATCCCCACACACTGTGGTGTGTAAATATTAACATTGTCCCCACACTGCAGTGCGTAAATATTCACACTATGCCCACACACTACAGTGTGTAAATATTCACATTGTACCCACACACTGCGGTGTGTAAATATTCACACTGTCCCCACACACTGCAGTGTCTAAATATTCACTCTGTCCCCACACACTACAGTGTGTAAATGTTCACATTGTCCCCACACACTGAAGCGTGTAAATATTCATACTGTGCCCACACACTGTGGTGTATAAATATTCACACTGTCCTCACACAGTGCGGTGTGTAAATATTCACACTGTGCCCACACAGTACAGTGTGTAAATATTCACACTGTACCCACACACTGCGGTGTGTAAATATTCACACTGTCCCAACACACTGCAGTGTGTAAATATTTACACTGTCCCCACACACTGCAGTGTCTAACAATTCACTCTGTCACCACACACAGCGGTGTGTCAATATTCACGCCGTGCCCACACACTACAGTGGGTTAATATTCACACTGTGCCCACACATTGCAGTGTGTAAATATTCACACTGTGCCCAGACACTGCGTTGTGTAAATATTCACACTTTCCCCACACAGTACAGTGTGTAAATATTCACACTGTCCCCACACACATGGTGTGTAAAAATTCAGACTGTCTCCACACAGTGCAGTGTGTAAATATTCACACTATCCCCTCAAACTGTGGTGTGTAAATATTCACAATGTCCCCACACTGCAGTGCGTAAATATTCACATTGTACCCACACACTGCGGTGTGTAAATATTCACAATGTCCCCACACAGGACAGTGCGTAAATATTCCCACTGTCGCCACACACTACGGTGGGTAAATATTCACACTGTCCCCACACACTGCGGTGTCTAAATATTCACACTGTCCCCACACACTGCAGTGTGTAAATATTCACATTTTCCCCATACACTGAAGCGTGTAAATATTCACACTGTGTCCACATACTGCAGTGTGTAAATATTTACACTGCCCTCACACAGTGCAGTGTGTAAATATTCACACTGTGCCCACACACTACAATGTGTAAATATTCACACTGCCCCCACACACCTCAGTGTGTAAATATTCACACTGTCCCCACACACAGCAGTGTGTAATTATTCACACTGTCCCCACACAGTGCGGTGTGTAAATATTCACACTGTGCCGACACACTGCAATGTGTAAATATTCACATTGTCCACACACACTACAGTGTGTAAATATTCACTCTGTGCCCACACACTACAATGTGTAAATATTCACACCGCCCCCACACACCTCAGTGTGTAAATATTCACACTGTCCCCACACACTGCAGTGTGTAAATATTCACACTGCCCACACATTAAATGTGTAAACATTCACACTGTCCCCACACAGTGCTGTGTGTAAATATTCACAATGTCCTAACACACTGCAGTGTGTAAATATACACCCTGTCCCCACACACTACGGTGTGTAAATATTCACATTCTCCACACACTGCTGGGTGTAAATATTCACACAGTGCCCACACACATGATGTGTAAAAATTCAGACTGTCTCCACACACTGCAGTGTGTAAATATTCACACTGTGCCCACACAATGAAGCGTGTAAATATTCACACTCTGCCCACACACTACAGTGTGTTAATACTCACACTGTCCCCACACACTACAGTGTGTTAATATTCACACTCTGCCCACACACTGCGGTGCGTAATTATTCACACTGACACCACACTGCAGTGTATAAATATTCACACTATGCCCACACGCCACAGTGTGTAAATTTTCACCTTGCCCCCACACACTACAGTGTGTAAATATTCACACTGTCCCCACACACAACAGTGTGTAAATATTCACATTGTCCCGACAAAATATAGTGCATAAATATTCACACTGTCCCCGCACTGCAGTGTGTAAATATTCACTCTGTCCCCACGCACTACAATGTGTAAATATTCACACTGCCCCCACACACCTCAGTGTGTAAATATTCACACTGTCCCCACACACTGCAGTCTGTAAGTATTCACACTGTGCCTACACACTAAACTGTGTAACTATTCACACTGTGCCCACACACTACTGTGTGTAAAATTCACACTGTCCCCACACAGTGTGGTGTGTAAATATTCACACTGTGCCAACACACTGCAATGTGTAAATATTCACATTGTCCACACACACTACAGTGTGTAAATATTCACTCTGTGCTCACACACTACAGTGTGTTAATATTCACACTCTGCCCACACACTGCGGTGCGTAATTATTCACACTGACATCACACTGCAGTGTGTAAATATTCACACTATGCCCACACGCTACAGTGTGTAAATTTTCACCGTGTCCCCACGCACTATAGTGTGTAAATATTCACAATGTCCCCACACAGTACAGTGCGTAAATATTCCCACTGTTGCCACACACTACGATGTGTAAATATTCACATTTTCCTCACACACTGCGGTGTGTAAAGATTCAGACTGCCCTCACACAGTGCGGTGTGTAAATATTCACACTGTGCCCACACACTACAATGTGTAAATATTCACACTGCCCCCACACACCTCTGTGTGTAAATATTCACACTGTGCCGACACACTGCAATGTGTAAATATTCACATTGTCCATACACTACAGTGTGTAAATATTCACTCTGTGCCCACACACTGCAATGTATAAATACTCACACTTTGCCCACACACTACAGTGTGTAAATATTCACACTGTCCCCACACACAACAGTGTGTGAATATTCACATTGTCCCAACACACTGCATTGTGTAAATATTCACTCTGTCCCCACACACTACAGTGTGTAAATATTCACACTGTCCCCACACACTTCAGTGTGTAAATTCACTCTGTGCACACACACTGCAGTGTGTAAATATTCACACTGTGCCCACACACAGATGTGTGTAAATATTCACACTGTCACCACACACAGCGGTGTGTCAATATTCACGCCGTGCCCACACACTACAGTGGGTAAATATTCACACTGTCCCCACACACTACAGTGTGTTAATATTCACACTCTGCCCACACACAGCGGTGCGTAATTATTCACACTGACACCACACTGCAGTGTATAAATATTCACACTATGCCCACACACTACAGTGCGTAAATATTCACGCTGTCCCCACACACTACAGTGTGTAAATATTCACATTGTACCCACACACTGCGGTGTGTAAATATTCCCACTATCCCCACACACTGTGGTGTGTAAATATTAACATTGTCCCCACACTGCAGTGCGTAAATATTCACACTATGCCCACACACTACAGTGTGTAAATATTCACATTGTACCCACACACTGCGGTGTGTAAATATTCACACTGTCCCCACACACTGCAGTGTCTAAATATTCACTCTGTCCCCACACACTACAGTGTGTAAATGTTCACATTGTCCCCACACACTGAAGCGTGTAAATATTCATACTGTGCCCACACACTGTGGTGTATAAATATTCACACTGTCCTCACACAGTGCGGTGTGTAAATATTCACACTGTGCCCACACAGTACAGTGTGTAAATATTCACACTGTACCCACACACTGCGGTGTGTAAATATTCACACTGACCCAACACACTGCAGTGTGTAAATATTTACACTGTCCCCACACACTGCAGTGTCTAACAATTCACTCTGTCACCACACACAGCGGTGTGTCAATATTCACGCCGTGCCCACACACTACAGTGTGTAAATATTCACACTGTGCCCAGACACTGCGTTGTGTAAATATTCACACTTTCCCCACACAGTACAGTGTGTAAATATTCACACTGTCCCCACACACATGGTGTGTAAAAATTCAGACTGTCTCCACACAGTGCAGTGTGTAAATATTCACACTATCCCCTCAAACTGTGGTGTGTAAATATTCACAATGTCCCCACACTGCAGTGCGTAAATATTCACATTGTACCCACACACTGCGGTGTGTAAATATTCACAATGTCCCCACACAGGACAGTGCGTAAATATTCCCACTGTCGCCACACACTACGGTGGGTAAATATTCACACTGTCCCCACACACTGCGGTGTCTAAATATTCACACTGTCCCCACACACTGCAGTGTATAAATATTCACATTTTCCCCATACACTGAAGCGTGTAAATATTCACACTGTGTCCACATACTGCAGTGTGTAAATATTTACACTGCCCTCACACAGTGCAGTGTGTAAATATTCACACTGTGCCCACACACTACAATGTGTAAATATTCACACTGCCCCCACACACCTCAGTGTGTAAATATTCACACTGTCCCCACACACAGCAGTGTGTAATTATTCACACTGTCCCCACACAGTGCGGTGTGTAAATATTCACACTGTGCCGACACACTACAATGTGTAAATATTCACACCGCCCCCACACACCTCAGTGTGTAAATATTCACACTGTCCCCACACACTGCAGTGTGTAAATATTCACACTGTGCCCACACACTAAAGTGTGTAAACATTCACACTGTCCCCACACAGTGCTGTGTGTAAATATTCACAATGTCCTAACACACTGCAGTGTGTAAATATACACCCTGTCCCCACACACTACGGTGTGTAAATATTCACATTCTCCACACACTGCTGGGTGTAAATATTCACACAGTGCCCACACACATGATGTGTAAAAATTCAGACTGTCTCCACACACTGCGGTGTGTAAATATTCACACTGTGCCCACACAATGAAGCGTGTAAATATTCACACTCTGCCCACACACTACAGTGTGTTAATACTCACACTGTCCCCACACACTACAGTGTGTTAATATTCACACTCTGCCCACACACTGCGGTGCGTAATTATTCACACTGACACCACACTGCAGTGTATAGATATTCACACTATGCCCACACGCTACAGTGTGTAAATTTTCACCTTGTCCCCACGCACCACAGTGTGTAAATATTCACAATGTCCCCACACAGGACAGTGGTAAATATTCCCACTGTCGCCACACACTACGGTGTGTAAATAATCACACGGTCACCACACACAGCAGTGTGTAAATATTCACACTGTCCCCACACGCTACAGTGTGTAAATATTCACAATGTCCCCACACAGGACAGTGTGTAAATATTCACACTGTCCCCACAAACTGCAGTGTGTAAATATTCACATTTTCCTCACGCACTGCGGTGTGTAAATATTCACACTGTGCCCACACAATGAAGTGTGTAAATATTCACACTCTCCCCACAAACTGCGGTGTGTAAATATTCACAATGTCCCCACACAATGAAGCATGCAAATATTCACACTGTGCCCACACACTACAATGTGTAAATATTCACACCGCCCCAACACACCTCATTGTGTAAATATTCACACTGTTCCCACACACTGCAGTGTGTAAATATTCACACTGTGCCCACACACTACAGTGTGTAAATATTCACACCGTGCCCACACACTACTGTGTGTAAATATTCACACTGTCCCCACCCAGTGCGGTGTGTAAATATTCACAATGTCCTAATACACTGCAGTGTGTAAATATACACCCTGTCCCCACACACTACGGTGTGTAAATATTCACATTCTCCACACACTACGGTGTGTAAATATTCACACTGTCCCCACACACTGCAGTGTGTAAATATTCACATTTTCCCCATACACTGAAGCGTGTAAATATTCACACTGTGTCCACATACTGCAGTGTGTAAATATTTACACTGCCCTCACACAGTGCAGTGTGTAAATATTCACACTGTGCCCACACACTACAATGTGTAAATATTCACACTGCCCCCACACACCTCAGTGTGTAAATATTCACACTGTCCCCACACACAGCAGTGTGTAATTATTCACACTGTCCCCACACAGTGCGGTGTGTAAATATTCACACTGTGCCGACACACTGCAATGTGTAAATATTCACATTGTCCACACACACTACAGTGTGTAAATATTCACACCGCCCCCACACACCTCAGTGTGTAAATATTCCCACTGTCCCCACACACTGCAGTGTGTAAATATTCACACTGTCCCCACACACTGCAGTGTGTAAATATTCACACTGTGCCCACACACTACAGTGTGTAAATATTCACACTCTGCCCACACACTACTGTGTGTAAATATTCACACTGTCCCCACACAGTGCTGTGTGTAAATATTCACAATGTCCTAACACACTGCAGTGTGTAAATATACACCCTGTCCCCACACACTACGGTGTGTAAATATTCACATTCTCCACACACTGCTGGGTGTAAATATTCACACAGTGCCCACACACATGATGTGTAAAAATTCAGACTGTCTCCGCACTCTGCAGTGTGTAAATATTCACACTGTGCCCACACAATGAAGCGTGTAAATATTCACACTCTGCCCACACACTACAGTGTGTTAATACTCACACTGTCCCCACACACTACAGTGTGTTAATATTCACACTCTGCCCACACACTGTGGTGCGTAATTATTCACACTGACACCACACTGCAGTGTATAGATATTCACACTATGCCCACACGCGACAGTGTGTAAATTTTCACCTTGTCCCCACGCACCACAGTGTGTAAATATTCACAATGTCCCCACACAGGACAGTGGTAAATATTCCCACTGTCGCCACACACTACGGTGTGTAAATAATCACACGGTCACCACACACATCAGTGTGTAAATATTCACACTGTCCCCACACACAGCAGTGTGTAAATATTCACACTGTCCCCACACGCTACAGTGTGTAAATATTCACAATGTCCCCACACAGGACAGTGCGTAAATATTCCCACTGTCGCCACACACTACGGTGTGTAAATATTCACACTGTCCCCACAAACTGCAGTGTGTAAATATTCACATTTTCCTCACGCACTGTGGTGCGTAAATATTCACTCTGTGCCCACACAATGAAGTGTGTAAATATTCACACTGTCCCCACAAACTGCAGTGTGTAAATATTCACAATGTCCCCACACAATGAAGCGTGCAAATATTCACACTGTGCCCACACACTACAATGTGTAAATATTCACACCGCCCCCACACACCTCATTGTGTAAATATTCACACTGTCCCCACACACTGCAGTGTGTAAATATTCACACTGTGCCCACACACTACAGTGTGTAAATATTCACACCATGCCCACACACTACTGTGTGTAAATATTCACACTGTCCCCACACAGTGCGGTGTGTAAATATTCACAATGTCCTAATACACTGCAGTGTGTAAATATACACCCTGTCCCCACACACTACAGTGTGTTAATATTCACACTCTGCCCACACACTGCGGTGCGTAATTATTCACACTGACACCACACTGCAGTGTATAAATATTCACACTATGCCCACACGCCACAGTGTGTAAATTTTCACCTTGCCCCCACGCACTACAGTGTGTAAATATTCACAATGTCCCCACACAGTACAGTGCGTAAATATTCCCACTGTCACCACACACGACGGTGTGTAAATATTCACACTGTGCCCACACAATGAAGCGTGTAAATATTCACACTGTGCCCCCACACTGCGGTGTGTAAATATTCACAATGTCCTCACACAGTGCGGTGTGTAAATATTCACACTGTGCCCACACACTGAAGCGTGTAAATATTCACACACTGCCCACACAGTACTATGTGTAAATATTCACACTGTCCCCACACAGTGCGGTGTGTAAATATTCACACTGTGCCGACACACTGCAATGTGTAAATATTCACATTGTCCACACACTACAGTGTGTAAATATTCACTCTGTGCCCACACACTGCAATGTATAAATATTCACACTTTGCCCACACACTACAGTGTGTAAATATTCACACTGTCCCCACACACAACAGTGTGTGAATATTCACATTGTCCCAACACACTGCAGTGTGTAAATATTCACACTGTCCCCACACACAGATGTGTGTAAATATTCACACTGTCACCACACACTGCGGTGTGTAAATATTCACACTGTCCCCACACTCTACAGTGTGTAAATATTCACACTGTGCCCACACACTGCAGTGTGTAAATATTCACACTGTCCCCACAAACTGCAGTGTGTAAATATTCACACTGTGCCCACACACTGTAGTGTGTAAATATTCACACAGTCCCCACACAGTACAGTGTGTAAATATTCACACTGTACCCACACACTGCGGTGTGTAAATATTCACATTGTCCCCACACTGCAGTGCGTAAATATTCACGCTGTCCCCACACACTACAGTGTGTAAATATTCACATTGTACCCACACACTGCGGTGTGCAAATATTTACACTGTCCCCACACACTGCAGTGTCTAAATATTCACTCTGTCCCCACACACTGCAGTGTGTAAATATTCATACTGTGCCCACACACTGCGGTGTTTAAATATTCACACTGTGCCCAGACACTGAAGCGTGTAAATATTCATACTGTGCCCACACACTGTGGTGTATAAATATTCAGACTGTCCTCACACAGAGCGGTGTGTAAATATTCACACTGTGCCCAGACACTGAAGCGTGTAAATATTCATACTGTGCCCACACACTGCAGTGTGTAAATATTCACACTGCCCTCACACAGTGCGGTGTGCAAATATTCACACTGTGCCCACACACTGCGGTGTGTAAATATTCACACTGTGTGCACACAGCGGTGTGCAAATACAATGAAGCGTGTAAATATTCACACTCTGCCCACACACTACAGTGTGTTAATATTCACACTGTCCCCACACACTACAGAGCGTAAATATTCACACCGACCCTACACACTACAGTGCGAAAATATTCACACTGTCTCCACACTGCAGTGTGTAAATATTCACACTGTGCCCACACACTGCAGTGTGTAAATATTCACACTGTCTCCACACTGCAGTGCGTAAGTATTCACACTGTCCCCACACACTGCAGTGTGTAAGTATTCACACTGTCCCCACACACTGCAGTGTAAATATTTACACTGTCCCCATTCACTGCAATGTCTAAATATTCACTCTGTCCCCACCCACTGAAGCGTGCAAATATTCATACTGTGCACACACTCTGCGGTATGTAAATATTCACACTGTCCCCACACACTGAAGCGTGTAAATATTCACAGTGTGCCCCACACTGCAGTGTGTAAATATTCACACTGTGCCCACACACTACAGAGCGTAAATATTCACACCGACCCCACACACTACAGTGCGTAAATATTCACAGTCTCCACACTGCAGTGTGTAAATATTCACACTGTGCCCACACACTGCAGTGTGTAAATATTCACACTGTCCCCACACACAGAAGCGTGCAAATATTCATACTGTGCACACACTCTGCGGTGTGTAAATATTCACACTGTCCTCACATAGTGCGGTGTGTAAATATTCACACTGTGCCCACACTGAAGCGTGTAAATATTCATACTGTAGCCACACACTGCGGTGTGTAAATATTCACACTGTCAGCACACACAGCGGTGTGTAAATATTCACACTGTCCCCACACATTACAGTGTGTAAATATTCACACTGTCCCCACACACTGCGGTGTCTAAATATTCACATTGTCCTCACACACTGCAGTGTGTAAATATTCACACTGTGCCCACATAATGAAGCGTGTAAATATTCACACTCTGCCCACACACTACAGTGTGTTAATATTCACACTGTCCCCACACACTACATTGTGTTAAATTTCACACTCTGCCCACACACTGCGGTGCGTAATTATTCACACTGACACCACACTGCAGTGTATAAATATTCACACTATGCCCACACGCTACAGTGCGTAAACTTTCACCTTGTCCCCACACACTACAGTGTGTAAATATTCACAATGTCCCCACACAGGACAGTGCGTAAATATTCACACAGTCACCACACACAACGGTGTGTAAATATTCGCACTGTCCCCACATACGGCAGTGTGTAAATATTCACATTTTCCTCACACACTGCGGTGTGTAAATATTCACTCTGTGTCCACACAATGAAGCGTGTAAATATTCACAGTGCCCCCACACTGCGGTGTGTAAATATTCACACTGTTCCCACACACTGCAGTGTGTAAATATTCACACTGTGCCCACACACTAAAGTGTATAAATATTCACACTCTGCCCACACACTACTGTGTGTAAATATTCACACTGTCCCCACACAGTGCAGTGTGTAAATATTCACACTGTGCCAACACACTGCAATGTGTAAATATTCACATTGCGGCACGGAGGCACAGTGGTTAGCACTGCTGCCTCACAGCGCCTGAGACCCGGGTTCAATTCCCGCCTCAGGCGACTGACTGTATGGAGTTTGCACGTTCTCCCCGTGTCTGCATGGGTTTCCTCCGGGTGCTCCGGTTTCCTCCCACAGTCCAAAGATGTGCGGGTCAGGTGAATTGGCCATGCTAAATTGCCCGTAGTGTTAGGTAAGGGGTAAATATAGGGGTATGGGTGGGCTGCGCATCGGCGGGTCGGTGTGGACTTGTTGGGCCGAAGGGCCTGTTTCCACACTGTAAGTAATCTAATCTAATCTAAACATTGTCCACACGCACTACAGCGTGTAAATATTCACTCTGTGCCCACACACTGCAATGTATAAATATTGACACTGTGCCCACACACTACAGTGTGTAAATATTCACACTGCCCCCACACACAACAGTGTGTAAATATTCACGCTGTCCCCACACACTTCAGTGTGTAAATATTCACACTGTCCCCACACACTACAGTGTGTAAATATTCACGCTGTCCCCACACACTTCAGTGTGTAAATATTCACTCTTTGCACACACACTGCGGTGTGTAAATATTCATACTGTGCCCACACATTGCAGTGTGTAACTATTCACACTGTGCCCACACACAGATGTGTGTAAATATTCACACTGTCTCCACACACAGCAATGTGTAAATATTGACACTGTGCTCACACACTACAGTGTGTAAATATTCACACTGTCCCCACATACAACAGTGTGTAAATATTCACATTGTCCACACACACTACAGTGTGTAAATATTCACTCTGTGCCCACACACTGCAATGTATAAATATCGACACTGTGCCCACACACTACAGTGTGTAAATATTCACACTGTCCCCACACACAACAGTGTGTAAATATTCACATTGTCCCGACAAAATATAGTGCATAAATATTCACACTGTCCCCGCACTGCAGTGTGTAAATATTCACTCTGTCCCCACGCACTACAATGTGTAAATATTCACACTGCCCCCACACACCTCAGTGTGTAAATATTCACACTGTCCCCACACACTGCAGTCTGTAAGTATTCACACTGTGCCTACACACTAAACTGTGTAACTATTCACACTGTGCCCACACACTACTGTGTGTAAAATTCACACTGTCCCCACACAGTGTGGTGTGTAAATATTCACACTGTGCCAACACACTGCAATGTGTAAATATTCACATTGTCCACACACACTACAGTGTGTAAATATTCACTCTGTGCTCACACACTACAGTGTGTTAATATTCACACTCTGCCCACACACTGCGGTGCGTAATTATTCACACTGACACCACACTGCAGTGTGTAAATATTCACACTATGCCCACACGCTACAGTGTGTAAATTTTCACCGTGTCCCCACGCACTATAGTGTGTAAATATTCACAATGTCCCCACACAGTACAGTGCGTAAATATTCCCACTGTCGCCACACACTACGATGTGTAAATATTCACATTTTCCTCACACACTGCGGTGTGTAAAGATTCACACTGCCCTCACACAGTGCGGTGTGTAAATATTCACACTGTGCCCACACACTACAATGTGTAAATATTCACACTGCCCCCACACACCTCTGTGTGTAAATATTCACACTGTCCCCACACACTGCAGTGTGTAAATATTTACACTGAACCACGCACTGCGGTGTCTAAATATTCACACTGTCCCCACACACTGCGGTGTGTAAATATTCACATTGTCCTCACACATTGCAGTGTATAAATATTCACACTGTGCCCACACAATGAAGCGTGTAAATATTCACACTCTGCCCACACACTACATTGTGTTAATATTCACACTGTCCCCACACACTACAGTGTGTTAATATTCACACACTGCCCACACACTGCGGTGCGTAATTATTCACACTGACACCACACTGCAGTGCATAAATATTCACACTATGCCCACACGCTACAGTGCGTAAATTTTCACGTTGTCCCCACACACTACAGTGTGTAAATATTCACAATGTCCCCACACAGGACAGTGCGTAAATATTCCCACTGTCGCCACACACTATGGTGTGTAAATATTCACACTGTCACCACACACAGCAGTGTGTAAATATTTACACTGTCCCCACACACTGCAGTGTGTAAATATTTACACTGTCCCCACGCACTGCGGTGTCTAAATATTCACACTGTCCCCGCACACTGCGGTGTGTAAATATTCACACTGTGCCCACACAATCAAGCGTGTAAATATTCACACTGTCACCACACACGTCAGTGTGTAAATATTCACTCTGTGCACACACACTGCAGTGTGTAAATATTCACACTGTCACCACACACTGCGGTGTGTAAATATTCACACTGTCCCCACACTCCACAGTGTGTAAATATTCACACTGTGCCCACACACTGCAGTGTGTAAATATTCACACTGTCCCCACAAACTGCGGTGTGTAAATATTCACACTGTGCCCACACACTGCAGTGTGTAAATATTCACACTGTCCCCACACACTACAGTGTGTTAATATTCACACTCTGCCCACACACAGCGGTGCGTAATTATTCACACTGACACCACACTGCAGTGTATAAATATTCACACTATGCCCACACACTACAGTGCGTAAATATTCACGCTGTCCCCACACACTACAGTGTGTAAATATTCACATTGTACCCACACACTGCGGTGTGTAAATATTCCCACTATCCCCACACACTGTGGTGTGTAAATATTAACATTGTCCCCACACTGCAGTGCGTAAATATTCACACTATGCCCACACACTACAGTGTGTAAATATTCACATTGTACCCACACACTGCGGTGTGTAAATATTCACACTGTCCCCACACACTGCAGTGTCTAAATATTCACTCTGTCCCCACACACTACAGTGTGTAAATGTTCACATTGTCCCCACACACTGAAGCGTGTAAATATTCATACTGTGCCCACACACTGTGGTGTATAAATATTCACACTGTCCTCACACAGTGCGGTGTGTAAATATTCACACTGTGCCCACACAGTACAGTGTGTAAATATTCACACTGTACCCACACACTGCGGTGTGTAAATATTCACACTGACCCAACACACTGCAGTGTGTAAATATTTACACTGTCCCCACACACTGCAGTGTCTAACAATTCACTCTGTCACCACACACAGCGGTGTGTCAATATTCACGCCGTGCCCACACACTACAGTGTGTAAATATTCACACTGTGCCCAGACACTGCGTTGTGTAAATATTCACACTTTCCCCACACAGTACAGTGTGTAAATATTCACACTGTCCCCACACACATGGTGTGTAAAAATTCAGACTGTCTCCACACAGTGCAGTGTGTAAATATTCACACTATCCCCTCAAACTGTGGTGTGTAAATATTCACAATGTCCCCACACTGCAGTGCGTAAATATTCACATTGTACCCACACACTGCGGTGTGTAAATATTCACAATGTCCCCACACAGGACAGTGCGTAAATATTCCCACTGTCGCCACACACTACGGTGGGTAAATATTCACACTGTCCCCACACACTGCGGTGTCTAAATATTCACACTGTCCCCACACACTGCAGTGTATAAATATTCACATTTTCCCCATACACTGAAGCGTGTAAATATTCACACTGTGTCCACATACTGCAGTGTGTAAATATTTACACTGCCCTCACACAGTGCAGTGTGTAAATATTCACACTGTGCCCACACACTACAATGTGTAAATATTCACACTGCCCCCACACACCTCAGTGTGTAAATATTCACACTGTCCCCACACACAGCAGTGTGTAATTATTCACACTGTCCCCACACAGTGCGGTGTGTAAATATTCACACTGTGCCGACACACTACAATGTGTAAATATTCACACCGCCCCCACACACCTCAGTGTGTAAATATTCACACTGTCCCCACACACTGCAGTGTGTAAATATTCACACTGTGCCCACACACTAAAGTGTGTAAACATTCACACTGTCCCCACACAGTGCTGTGTGTAAATATTCACAATGTCCTAACACACTGCAGTGTGTAAATATACACCCTGTCCCCACACACTACGGTGTGTAAATATTCACATTCTCCACACACTGCTGGGTGTAAATATTCACACAGTGCCCACACACATGATGTGTAAAAATTCAGACTGTCTCCACACACTGCGGTGTGTAAATATTCACACTGTGCCCACACAATGAAGCGTGTAAATATTCACACTCTGCCCACACACTACAGTGTGTTAATACTCACACTGTCCCCACACACTACAGTGTGTTAATATTCACACTCTGCCCACACACTGCGGTGCGTAATTATTCACACTGACACCACACTGCAGTGTATAGATATTCACACTATGCCCACACGCTACAGTGTGTAAATTTTCACCTTGTCCCCACGCACCACAGTGTGTAAATATTCACAATGTCCCCACACAGGACAGTGGTAAATATTCCCACTGTCGCCACACACTACGGTGTGTAAATAATCACACGGTCACCACACACAGCAGTGTGTAAATATTCACACTGTCCCCACACGCTACAGTGTGTAAATATTCACAATGTCCCCACACAGGACAGTGTGTAAATATTCACACTGTCCCCACAAACTGCAGTGTGTAAATATTCACATTTTCCTCACGCACTGCGGTGTGTAAATATTCACACTGTGCCCACACAATGAAGTGTGTAAATATTCACACTCTCCCCACAAACTGCGGTGTGTAAATATTCACAATGTCCCCACACAATGAAGCATGCAAATATTCACACTGTGCCCACACACTACAATGTGTAAATATTCACACCGCCCCAACACACCTCATTGTGTAAATATTCACACTGTTCCCACACACTGCAGTGTGTAAATATTCACACTGTGCCCACACACTACAGTGTGTAAATATTCACACCGTGCCCACACACTACTGTGTGTAAATATTCACACTGTCCCCACCCAGTGCGGTGTGTAAATATTCACAATGTCCTAATACACTGCAGTGTGTAAATATACACCCTGTCCCCACACACTACGGTGTGTAAATATTCACATTCTCCACACACTACGGTGTGTAAATATTCACACTGTCCCCACACACTGCAGTGTGTAAATATTCACATTTTCCCCATACACTGAAGCGTGTAAATATTCACACTGTGTCCACATACTGCAGTGTGTAAATATTTACACTGCCCTCACACAGTGCAGTGTGTAAATATTCACACTGTGCCCACACACTACAATGTGTAAATATTCACACTGCCCCCACACACCTCAGTGTGTAAATATTCACACTGTCCCCACACACAGCAGTGTGTAATTATTCACACTGTCCCCACACAGTGCGGTGTGTAAATATTCACACTGTGCCGACACACTGCAATGTGTAAATATTCACATTGTCCACACACACTACAGTGTGTAAATATTCACACCGCCCCCACACACCTCAGTGTGTAAATATTCCCACTGTCCCCACACACTGCAGTGTGTAAATATTCACACTGTCCCCACACACTGCAGTGTGTAAATATTCACACTGTGCCCACACACTACAGTGTGTAAATATTCACACTCTGCCCACACACTACTGTGTGTAAATATTCACACTGTCCCCACACAGTGCTGTGTGTAAATATTCACAATGTCCTAACACACTGCAGTGTGTAAATATACACCCTGTCCCCACACACTACGGTGTGTAAATATTCACATTCTCCACACACTGCTGGGTGTAAATATTCACACAGTGCCCACACACATGATGTGTAAAAATTCAGACTGTCTCCGCACTCTGCAGTGTGTAAATATTCACACTGTGCCCACACAATGAAGCGTGTAAATATTCACACTCTGCCCACACACTACAGTGTGTTAATACTCACACTGTCCCCACACACTACAGTGTGTTAATATTCACACTCTGCCCACACACTGTGGTGCGTAATTATTCACACTGACACCACACTGCAGTGTATAGATATTCACACTATGCCCACACGCGACAGTGTGTAAATTTTCACCTTGTCCCCACGCACCACAGTGTGTAAATATTCACAATGTCCCCACACAGGACAGTGGTAAATATTCCCACTGTCGCCACACACTACGGTGTGTAAATAATCACACGGTCACCACACACATCAGTGTGTAAATATTCACACTGTCCCCACACACAGCAGTGTGTAAATATTCACACTGTCCCCACACGCTACAGTGTGTAAATATTCACAATGTCCCCACACAGGACAGTGCGTAAATATTCCCACTGTCGCCACACACTACGGTGTGTAAATATTCACACTGTCCCCACAAACTGCAGTGTGTAAATATTCACATTTTCCTCACGCACTGTGGTGCGTAAATATTCACTCTGTGCCCACACAATGAAGTGTGTAAATATTCACACTGTCCCCACAAACTGCAGTGTGTAAATATTCACAATGTCCCCACACAATGAAGCGTGCAAATATTCACACTGTGCCCACACACTACAATGTGTAAATATTCACACCGCCCCCACACACCTCATTGTGTAAATATTCACACTGTCCCCACACACTGCAGTGTGTAAATATTCACACTGTGCCCACACACTACAGTGTGTAAATATTCACACCATGCCCACACACTACTGTGTGTAAATATTCACACTGTCCCCACACAGTGCGGTGTGTAAATATTCACAATGTCCTAATACACTGCAGTGTGTAAATATACACCCTGTCCCCACACACTACAGTGTGTTAATATTCACACTCTGCCCACACACTGCGGTGCGTAATTATTCACACTGACACCACACTGCAGTGTATAAATATTCACACTATGCCCACACGCCACAGTGTGTAAATTTTCACCTTGCCCCCACGCACTACAGTGTGTAAATATTCACAATGTCCCCACACAGTACAGTGCGTAAATATTCCCACTGTCACCACACACGACGGTGTGTAAATATTCACACTGTGCCCACACAATGAAGCGTGTAAATATTCACACTGTGCCCCCACACTGCGGTGTGTAAATATTCACAATGTCCTCACACAGTGCGGTGTGTAAATATTCACACTGTGCCCACACACTGAAGCGTGTAAATATTCACACACTGCCCACACAGTACTATGTGTAAATATTCACACTGTCCCCACACAGTGCGGTGTGTAAATATTCACACTGTGCCGACACACTGCAATGTGTAAATATTCACATTGTCCACACACTACAGTGTGTAAATATTCACTCTGTGCCCACACACTGCAATGTATAAATATTCACACTTTGCCCACACACTACAGTGTGTAAATATTCACACTGTCCCCACACACAACAGTGTGTGAATATTCACATTGTCCCAACACACTGCAGTGTGTAAATATTCACACTGTCCCCACACACAGATGTGTGTAAATATTCACACTGTCACCACACACTGCGGTGTGTAAATATTCACACTGTCCCCACACTCTACAGTGTGTAAATATTCACACTGTGCCCACACACTGCAGTGTGTAAATATTCACACTGTCCCCACAAACTGCAGTGTGTAAATATTCACACTGTGCCCACACACTGTAGTGTGTAAATATTCACACAGTCCCCACACAGTACAGTGTGTAAATATTCACACTGTACCCACACACTGCGGTGTGTAAATATTCACATTGTCCCCACACTGCAGTGCGTAAATATTCACGCTGTCCCCACACACTACAGTGTGTAAATATTCACATTGTACCCACACACTGCGGTGTGCAAATATTTACACTGTCCCCACACACTGCAGTGTCTAAATATTCACTCTGTCCCCACACACTGCAGTGTGTAAATATTCATACTGTGCCCACACACTGCGGTGTTTAAATATTCACACTGTGCCCAGACACTGAAGCGTGTAAATATTCATACTGTGCCCACACACTGTGGTGTATAAATATTCAGACTGTCCTCACACAGAGCGGTGTGTAAATATTCACACTGTGCCCAGACACTGAAGCGTGTAAATATTCATACTGTGCCCACACACTGCAGTGTGTAAATATTCACACTGCCCTCACACAGTGCGGTGTGCAAATATTCACACTGTGCCCACACACTGCGGTGTGTAAATATTCACACTGTGTGCACACAGCGGTGTGCAAATACAATGAAGCGTGTAAATATTCACACTCTGCCCACACACTACAGTGTGTTAATATTCACACTGTCCCCACACACTACAGAGCGTAAATATTCACACCGACCCTACACACTACAGTGCGAAAATATTCACACTGTCTCCACACTGCAGTGTGTAAATATTCACACTGTGCCCACACACTGCAGTGTGTAAATATTCACACTGTCTCCACACTGCAGTGCGTAAGTATTCACACTGTCCCCACACACTGCAGTGTGTAAGTATTCACACTGTCCCCACACACTGCAGTGTAAATATTTACACTGTCCCCATTCACTGCAATGTCTAAATATTCACTCTGTCCCCACCCACTGAAGCGTGCAAATATTCATACTGTGCACACACTCTGCGGTATGTAAATATTCACACTGTCCCCACACACTGAAGCGTGTAAATATTCACAGTGTGCCCCACACTGCAGTGTGTAAATATTCACACTGTGCCCACACACTACAGAGCGTAAATATTCACACCGACCCCACACACTACAGTGCGTAAATATTCACAGTCTCCACACTGCAGTGTGTAAATATTCACACTGTGCCCACACACTGCAGTGTGTAAATATTCACACTGTCCCCACACACAGAAGCGTGCAAATATTCATACTGTGCACACACTCTGCGGTGTGTAAATATTCACACTGTCCTCACATAGTGCGGTGTGTAAATATTCACACTGTGCCCACACTGAAGCGTGTAAATATTCATACTGTAGCCACACACTGCGGTGTGTAAATATTCACACTGTCAGCACACACAGCGGTGTGTAAATATTCACACTGTCCCCACACATTACAGTGTGTAAATATTCACACTGTCCCCACACACTGCGGTGTCTAAATATTCACATTGTCCTCACACACTGCAGTGTGTAAATATTCACACTGTGCCCACATAATGAAGCGTGTAAATATTCACACTCTGCCCACACACTACAGTGTGTTAATATTCACACTGTCCCCACACACTACATTGTGTTAAATTTCACACTCTGCCCACACACTGCGGTGCGTAATTATTCACACTGACACCACACTGCAGTGTATAAATATTCACACTATGCCCACACGCTACAGTGCGTAAACTTTCACCTTGTCCCCACACACTACAGTGTGTAAATATTCACAATGTCCCCACACAGGACAGTGCGTAAATATTCACACAGTCACCACACACAACGGTGTGTAAATATTCGCACTGTCCCCACATACGGCAGTGTGTAAATATTCACATTTTCCTCACACACTGCGGTGTGTAAATATTCACTCTGTGTCCACACAATGAAGCGTGTAAATATTCACAGTGCCCCCACACTGCGGTGTGTAAATATTCACACTGTTCCCACACACTGCAGTGTGTAAATATTCACACTGTGCCCACACACTAAAGTGTATAAATATTCACACTCTGCCCACACACTACTGTGTGTAAATATTCACACTGTCCCCACACAGTGCAGTGTGTAAATATTCACACTGTGCCAACACACTGCAATGTGTAAATATTCACATTGCGGCACGGAGGCACAGTGGTTAGCACTGCTGCCTCACAGCGCCTGAGACCCGGGTTCAATTCCCGCCTCAGGCGACTGACTGTATGAAGTTTGCACGTTCTCCCCGTGTCTGCATGGGTTTCCTCCGGGTGCTCCGGTTTCCTCCCACAGTCCAAAGATGTGCGGGTCAGGTGAATTGGCCATGCTAAATTGCCCGTAGTGTTAGGTAAGGGGTAAATATAGGGGTATGGGTGGGCTGCGCATCGGCGGGTCGGTGTGGACTTGTTGGGCCGAAGGGCCTGTTTCCACACTGTAAGTAATCTAATCTAATCTAAACATTGTCCACACGCACTACAGCGTGTAAATATTCACTCTGTGCCCACACACTGCAATGTATAAATATTGACACTGTGCCCACACACTACAGTGTGTAAATATTCACACTGCCCCCACACACAACAGTGTGTAAATATTCACGCTGTCCCCACACACTTCAGTGTGTAAATATTCACACTGTCCCCACACACTACAGTGTGTAAATATTCACGCTGTCCCCACACACTTCAGTGTGTAAATATTCACTCTTTGCACACACACTGCGGTGTGTAAATATTCATACTGTGCCCACACATTGCAGTGTGTAACTATTCACACTGTGCCCACACACAGATGTGTGTAAATATTCACACTGTCTCCACACACAGCAATGTGTAAATATTGACACTGTGCTCACACACTACAGTGTGTAAATATTCACACTGTCCCCACATACAACAGTGTGTAAATATTCACATTGTCCACACACACTACAGTGTGTAAATATTCACTCTGTGCCCACACACTGCAATGTATAAATATCGACACTGTGCCCACACACTACAGTGTGTAAATATTCACACTGTCCCCACACACAACAGTGTGTAAATATTCACATTGTCCCGACAAAATATAGTGCATAAATATTCACACTGTCCCCGCACTGCAGTGTGTAAATATTCACTCTGTCCCCACGCACTACAATGTGTAAATATTCACACTGCCCCCACACACCTCAGTGTGTAAATATTCACACTGTCCCCACACACTGCAGTCTGTAAGTATTCACACTGTGCCTACACACTAAACTGTGTAACTATTCACACTGTGCCCACACACTACTGTGTGTAAAATTCACACTGTCCCCACACAGTGTGGTGTGTAAATATTCACACTGTGCCAACACACTGCAATGTGTAAATATTCACATTGTCCACACACACTACAGTGTGTAAATATTCACTCTGTGCTCACACACTACAGTGTGTTAATATTCACACTCTGCCCACACACTGCGGTGCGTAATTATTCACACTGACACCACACTGCAGTGTGTAAATATTCACACTATGCCCACACGCTACAGTGTGTAAATTTTCACCGTGTCCCCACGCACTATAGTGTGTAAATATTCACAATGTCCCCACACAGTACAGTGCGTAAATATTCCCACTGTCGCCACACACTACGATGTGTAAATATTCACATTTTCCTCACACACTGCGGTGTGTAAAGATTCACACTGCCCTCACACAGTGCGGTGTGTAAATATTCACACTGTGCCCACACACTACAATGTGTAAATATTCACACTGCCCCCACACACCTCTGTGTGTAAATATTCACACTGTCCCCACACACTGCAGTGTGTAAATATTTACACTGAACCACGCACTGCGGTGTCTAAATATTCACACTGTCCCCACACACTGCGGTGTGTAAATATTCACATTGTCCTCACACATTGCAGTGTATAAATATTCACACTGTGCCCACACAATGAAGCGTGTAAATATTCACACTCTGCCCACACACTACATTGTGTTAATATTCACACTGTCCCCACACACTACAGTGTGTTAATATTCACACACTGCCCACACACTGCGGTGCGTAATTATTCACACTGACACCACACTGCAGTGCATAAATATTCACACTATGCCCACACGCTACAGTGCGTAAATTTTCACGTTGTCCCCACACACTACAGTGTGTAAATATTCACAATGTCCCCACACAGGACAGTGCGTAAATATTCCCACTGTCGCCACACACTATGGTGTGTAAATATTCACACTGTCACCACACACAGCAGTGTGTAAATATTTACACTGTCCCCACACACTGCAGTGTGTAAATATTTACACTGTCCCCACGCACTGCGGTGTCTAAATATTCACACTGTCCCCGCACACTGCGGTGTGTAAATATTCACACTGTGCCCACACAATCAAGCGTGTAAATATTCACACTGTCACCACACACGTCAGTGTGTAAATATTCACTCTGTGCACACACACTGCAGTGTGTAAATATTCACACTGTCACCACACACTGCGGTGTGTAAATATTCACACTGTCCCCACACTCCACAGTGTGTAAATATTCACACTGTGCCCACACACTGCAGTGTGTAAATATTCACACTGTCCCCACAAACTGCGGTGTGTAAATATTCACACTGTGCCCACACACTGCAGTGTGTAAATATTCACACTGTCCCAACACACTGCAGTGTCTAAATATTCACACTGTACCCACACACTGCGGTGTGTAAATATTCACACTGTCACAACACACTGCAGTGTGTAAATATTTACACTTTCCCCACACACCAGAGTCTGTAACAATACACTCTGTCCCCACACACGGCAGTGTGTAAATATTCACACTGTCCCCACACACAGCGGTGTGTCAATATTCACGACTTGCCCACACACGACAGTGTGTAAATATTCACACTGTGCCCAGACACTGCGGTGTGTAAATATTCACACTTTCCCCACACAGTACAGTGTGTAAAAATTCACACTGTCCCCACACACTTCAGTGTGTAAATATTCACTCTGTGCACACACACTGCAGCGTGTAAATATTCACACTATGCCCACACACAGCAGTGTGTAAATATTCAGACTGTCCCCACACACAGCAGTGTGTAAATATTCACACTGTCCCCACACGCTACAGTGTGTAAATATTCACAATGTCCCCACACAGGACAGTGCGTAAATATTCCCACTGTCGCCACACACTACGGTGTGTAAATATTCACACTGTCCCCACACACTGCAGTGTGTAAATATTCACATTTTCCTCACGCACTGCGGTGTGTAAATATTCACAATGTCCCCACACAGGACAGTGCGTAAATACTCCCACTGTCGCCACACACTACGGTGTGTAAATATTCACACGGTCACCACACACAGCAGTGTGTAAATATTCACACTGTCCCCACACACTGCAGTGTGTAAATATTTACACTGTCCCCACGCACTGCGGTGTGTAAATATTCACATTTTCCCCACACACTGAAGCGTGTAAATATTCACACTGTGCCCACATACTGCAGTGTGTAAATATTTACACTGCCCTCACACAGTGCAGTGTGTAAATATTCACACTGTGCCCACACGCTACAATGTGTAAATATTCACACTGCCCCCACACACCTCAGTGTGTAAATATTCACACTGTCCCCACACACAGCAGTGTGTAAATATTCACACTGTGCCCACACACTACTGTGTGTAATTATTCACACTGTCCCCACACAGTGCGGTGTATAAATATTCACACTGTGTCAACACACTGCAATGTGTAAATATTCACATTGTCCACACACACTACAGTGTGTAAATATTCACTCTGTGCCCACACACTACAATGTGTAAATATTCACACCGGCCCCACACACCTCAGTGTGTAAATAATCACACTGTCCCCACACACTGCAGTGTGTAAATATTCACACTGTGCCCACACACTACAGTGTGTAAATATTCACACTCTGCCCACACACTACTGTGTGTAAATATTCACACTGTCCCCACACAGTGCTGTGTGTAAATATTCACAATGTCCTAACACACTCCAGTGTGTAAATATACACCCTGTCCCCACACACTACGGTGTGTAAATATTCACATTCTCCACACACTACGGTGTGAAAATATTCACACTGTCCCCACACACTGCAGTGTGTAAATATTCACATTTTCCTCACGCACTGCGGTGTGTAAATATTCACAATGTCCCCACACTGCAGTGCATAAATATTCACATTGTACCCACACACTGCGGTGTGTAAATATTCACACTGTCCCCACACAGTACAGTGTGTAAATATTCACAATGTCCCCACACAGGACAGTGCGTAAATATTCCCACTGTCGCCACACACTACGGTGTGTAAATATTCACACGGTCACCACACACAGCAGTGTGTAAATATTCACACTGTCCCCACACACTGCAGTGTGTAAATATTTACACTGTCCCCACGCACTGCGGTGTGTAAATATTCACATTTTCCCCACACACTGAAGCGTGTAAATATTTACACTGTGCCCACATACTGCAGTGTGTAAATATTTACACTGCCCTCACACTGTGCAGTGTGTAAATATTCACACTGTGCCCACACGCTACAATGTGTAAATATTCACACTGCCCCCACACACCTCAGTGTGTAAATATTCACACTGTCCCCACACACAGCAGTGTGTAAATATTCACACTGTGCCCACACACTACTGTGTGTAATTATTCACACTGTCCCCACACAGTGCGGTGTATAAATATTCACACTGTGTCAACACACTGCAATGTGTAAATATTCACATTGTCCACACACACTACAGTGTGTAAATATTCACTCTGTGCCCACACACTACAATGTGTAAATATTCACACCGGCCCCACACACCTCAGTGTGTAAATAATCACACTGCAGTGTGTAAATATTCACACTGTGCCCACACACTACAGTGTGTAAATATTCACACTCTGCCCACACACTACTGTGTGTAAATATTCACACTGTCCCCACACAGTGCTGTGTGTAAATATTCACAATGTCCTAACACACTGCAGTGTGTAAATATACACCCTGTCCCCACACACTACGGTGTGTAAATATTCACATTCTCCACACAATACGGTGTGTAAATATTCACATTCTACACATACTGCTGGGTGTAAATATTCACACAATGCCCACACACATGGTGTGTAAAAATTCAGACTGTCTCCACACACTGCAGTGTGTTAATATTCACACTGTGCCCACACAATGAAGCATCTAAATATTCACACTCTGCCCACACACTACAGTGTGTTAATATTCACACTGTCCCCACACACTACAGTGTGTTAATATTCACACTCTGCCCACACACTGTGGTGCGTAATTATTCACACTGACACCACACTGCAGTGTATAAATATTCACACTATGCCCACACGCCACAGTGTGTAAATGTTCACCTTTTCCCCACGCACCACAGTGTGTAAATATTCACAATGTCCCCACACAGGAGAGTGCGTAAATATTCCCACTGTCGCCACACACTACGGTGTGTACATATTCACACAGTCCCCACACACTTCAGTGTGTAAATATTCATTCTGTGCACACACACTGCAGTGTGTAAATATTCACACTATGCCCACACATTGCAGTGTGTAACTATTCACACTGTGCCCACACACAGATGTGTGTAAATATTCACACTGTCCCCACACACTGCAGTGTCTAAATATTCACTCTGTCCCCACACACTACAGTGTGTAAATATTCACAATGTCCCCACACAGGACAGTGCGTAAATATTCCCACTGTCGCCACACACTATGGTGTGTAAATATTCACACTGTCACCACACACAGCAGTGTGTAAATATTTACACTGTCCCCACACACTGCAGTGTGTAAATATTTACACTGTCCCCACGCACTGCGGTGTCTAAATATTCACACTGTCCCCACACACTGCGGTGTGTAAATATTCACACTGTGCCCACACAATCAAGCGTGTAAATATTCACACTGTCACCACACACGTCAGTGTGTAAATATTCACTCTGTGCACACACACTGCAGTGTGTAAATATTCACACTGTCACCACACACTGCGGTGTGTAAATATTCACACTGTCCCCACACTCCACAGTGTGTAAATATTCACACTGTGCCCACACACTGCAGTGTGTAAATATTCACACTGTCCCCACAAACTGCGGTGTGTAAATATTCACACTGTGCCCACACACTGCAGTGTGTAAATATTCACACTGTCCCAACACACTGCAGTGTCTAAATATTCACACTGTACCCACACACTGCGGTGTGTAAATATTCACACTGTCACAACACACTGCAGTGTGTAAATATTTACACTTTCCCCACACACCAGAGTCTGTAACAATACACTCTGTCCCCACACACGGCAGTGTGTAAATATTCACACTGTCCCCACACACAGCGGTGTGTCAATATTCACGACTTGCCCACACACGACAGTGTGTAAATATTCACACTGTGCCCAGACACTGCGGTGTGTAAATATTCACACTTTCCCCACACAGTACAGTGTGTAAAAATTCACACTGTCCCCACACACTTCAGTGTGTAAATATTCACTCTGTGCACACACACTGCAGCGTGTAAATATTCACACTATGCCCACACACAGCAGTGTGTAAATATTCAGACTGTCCCCACACACAGCAGTGTGTAAATATTCACACTGTCCCCACACGCTACAGTGTGTAAATATTCACAATGTCCCCACACAGGACAGTGCGTAAATATTCCCACTGTCGCCACACACTACGGTGTGTAAATATTCACACTGTCCCCACACACTGCAGTGTGTAAATATTCACATTTTCCTCACGCACTGCGGTGTGTAAATATTCACAATGTCCCCACACAGGACAGTGCGTAAATACTCCCACTGTCGCCACACACTACGGTGTGTAAATATTCACACGGTCACCACACACAGCAGTGTGTAAATATTCACACTGTCCCCACACACTGCAGTGTGTAAATATTTACACTGTCCCCACGCACTGCGGTGTGTAAATATTCACATTTTCCCCACACACTGAAGCGTGTAAATATTCACACTGTGCCCACATACTGCAGTGTGTAAATATTTACACTGCCCTCACACAGTGCAGTGTGTAAATATTCACACTGTGCCCACACGCTACAATGTGTAAATATTCACACTGCCCCCACACACCTCAGTGTGTAAATATTCACACTGTCCCCACACACAGCAGTGTGTAAATATTCACACTGTGCCCACACACTACTGTGTGTAATTATTCACACTGTCCCCACACAGTGCGGTGTATAAATATTCACACTGTGTCAACACACTGCAATGTGTAAATATTCACATTGTCCACACACACTACAGTGTGTAAATATTCACTCTGTGCCCACACACTACAATGTGTAAATATTCACACCGGCCCCACACACCTCAGTGTGTAAATAATCACACTGTCCCCACACACTGCAGTGTGTAAATATTCACACTGTGCCCACACACTACAGTGTGTAAATATTCACACTCTGCCCACACACTACTGTGTGTAAATATTCACACTGTCCCCACACAGTGCTGTGTGTAAATATTCACAATGTCCTAACACACTCCAGTGTGTAAATATACACCCTGTCCCCACACACTACGGTGTGTAAATATTCACATTCTCCACACACTACGGTGTGAAAATATTCACACTGTCCCCACACACTGCAGTGTGTAAATATTCACATTTTCCTCACGCACTGCGGTGTGTAAATATTCACAATGTCCCCACACTGCAGTGCATAAATATTCACATTGTACCCACACACTGCGGTGTGTAAATATTCACACTGTCCCCACACAGTACAGTGTGTAAATATTCACAATGTCCCCACACAGGACAGTGCGTAAATATTCCCACTGTCGCCACACACTACGGTGTGTAAATATTCACACGGTCACCACACACAGCAGTGTGTAAATATTCACACTGTCCCCACACACTGCAGTGTGTAAATATTTACACTGTCCCCACGCACTGCGGTGTGTAAATATTCACATTTTCCCCACACACTGAAGCGTGTAAATATTTACACTGTGCCCACATACTGCAGTGTGTAAATATTTACACTGCCCTCACACTGTGCAGTGTGTAAATATTCACACTGTGCCCACACGCTACAATGTGTAAATATTCACACTGCCCCCACACACCTCAGTGTGTAAATATTCACACTGTCCCCACACACAGCAGTGTGTAAATATTCACACTGTGCCCACACACTACTGTGTGTAATTATTCACACTGTCCCCACACAGTGCGGTGTATAAATATTCACACTGTGTCAACACACTGCAATGTGTAAATATTCACATTGTCCACACACACTACAGTGTGTAAATATTCACTCTGTGCCCACACACTACAATGTGTAAATATTCACACCGGCCCCACACACCTCAGTGTGTAAATAATCACACTGCAGTGTGTAAATATTCACACTGTGCCCACACACTACAGTGTGTAAATATTCACACTCTGCCCACACACTACTGTGTGTAAATATTCACACTGTCCCCACACAGTGCTGTGTGTAAATATTCACAATGTCCTAACACACTGCAGTGTGTAAATATACACCCTGTCCCCACACACTACGGTGTGTAAATATTCACATTCTCCACACAATACGGTGTGTAAATATTCACATTCTACACATACTGCTGGGTGTAAATATTCACACAATGCCCACACACATGGTGTGTAAAAATTCAGACTGTCTCCACACACTGCAGTGTGTTAATATTCACACTGTGCCCACACAATGAAGCATCTAAATATTCACACTCTGCCCACACACTACAGTGTGTTAATATTCACACTGTCCCCACACACTACAGTGTGTTAATATTCACACTCTGCCCACACACTGTGGTGCGTAATTATTCACACTGACACCACACTGCAGTGTATAAATATTCACACTATGCCCACACGCCACAGTGTGTAAATGTTCACCTTTTCCCCACGCACCACAGTGTGTAAATATTCACAATGTCCCCACACAGGAGAGTGCGTAAATATTCCCACTGTCGCCACACACTACGGTGTGTACATATTCACACAGTCCCCACACACTTCAGTGTGTAAATATTCATTCTGTGCACACACACTGCAGTGTGTAAATATTCACACTATGCCCACACATTGCAGTGTGTAACTATTCACACTGTGCCCACACACAGATGTGTGTAAATATTCACACTGTCCCCACACACTGCAGTGTCTAAATATTCACTCTGTCCCCACACACTACAGTGTGTAAATATTCACAATGTCCCCACACAGGACAGTGCGTAAATATTCCCACTGTCGCCACACACTACGGTGTGTAAATATTCACACTGTCACCACACACAGCAGTGTGTAAATATTTACACTGTCCCCACACACTGCAGTGTGTAAATATTTACACTGTCCCCACGCACTGCGGTGTCTAAATATTCACACTGTCCCCACACACTGCGGTGTGTAAATATTCACACTGTGCCCACACAATCAAGCGTGTAAATATTCACACTGTCACCACACACGTCAGTGTGTAAATATTCACTCTGTGCACACACACTGCAGTGTGTAAATATTCACACTGTCACCACACACTGCGGTGTGTAAATATTCACACTGTCCCCACACTCCACAGTGTGTAAATATTCACACTGTGCCCACACACTGCAGTGTGTAAATATTCACACTGTCCCCACAAACTGCGGTGTGTAAATATTCACACTGTGCCCACACACTGCAGTGTGTAAATATTCACACTGTCCCAACACACTGCAGTGTCTAAATATTCACACTGTACCCACACACTGCGGTGTGTAAATATTCACACTGTCACAACACACTGCAGTGTGTAAATATTTACACTTTCCCCACACACCAGAGTCTGTAACAATACACTCTGTCCCCACACACGGCAGTGTGTAAATATTCACACTGTCCCCACACACAGCGGTGTGTCAATATTCACGACTTGCCCACACACGACAGTGTGTAAATATTCACACTGTGCCCAGACACTGCGGTGTGTAAATATTCACACTTTCCCCACACAGTACAGTGTGTAAAAATTCACACTGTCCCCACACACTTCAGTGTGTAAATATTCACTCTGTGCACACACACTGCAGCGTGTAAATATTCACACTATGCCCACACACAGCAGTGTGTAAATATTCAGACTGTCCCCACACACAGCAGTGTGTAAATATTCACACTGTCCCCACACGCTACAGTGTGTAAATATTCACAATGTCCCCACACAGGACAGTGCGTAAATATTCCCACTGTCGCCACACACTACGGTGTGTAAATATTCACACTGTCCCCACACACTGCAGTGTGTAAATATTCACATTTTCCTCACGCACTGCGGTGTGTAAATATTCACAATGTCCCCACACAGGACAGTGCGTAAATACTCCCACTGTCGCCACACACTACGGTGTGTAAATATTCACACGGTCACCACACACAGCAGTGTGTAAATATTCACACTGTCCCCACACACTGCAGTGTGTAAATATTTACACTGTCCCCACGCACTGCGGTGTGTAAATATTCACATTTTCCCCACACACTGAAGCGTGTAAATATTCACACTGTGCCCACATACTGCAGTGTGTAAATATTTACACTGCCCTCACACAGTGCAGTGTGTAAATATTCACACTGTGCCCACACGCTACAATGTGTAAATATTCACACTGCCCCCACACACCTCAGTGTGTAAATATTCACACTGTCCCCACACACAGCAGTGTGTAAATATTCACACTGTGCCCACACACTACTGTGTGTAATTATTCACACTGTCCCCACACAGTGCGGTGTATAAATATTCACACTGTGTCAACACACTGCAATGTGTAAATATTCACATTGTCCACACACACTACAGTGTGTAAATATTCACTCTGTGCCCACACACTACAATGTGTAAATATTCACACCGGCCCCACACACCTCAGTGTGTAAATAATCACACTGTCCCCACACACTGCAGTGTGTAAATAATCACACTGTGCCCACACACTACAGTGTGTAAATATTCACACTCTGCCCACACAGTGCTGTGTGTAAATATTCACAATGTCCTAACACACTCCAGTGTGTAAATATACACCCTGTCCCCACACACTACGGTGTGTAAATATTCACATTCTCCACACACTACGGTGTGTAAATATTCACATTCTACACATACTGCTGGTTGTAAATATTCACACAATGCCCACACACATGGTGCGTAAAAATTCAGACTGTCTCCACACACTGCAGTGTGTAAATATTCACACTGTGCCCACACAATGAAGCGTGTAAATATTCACACTCTGCCCACACACTACAGTGTGTTAATATTCACACTGTCCCCACACACTACAGTGTGTTAATATTCACACTCTGCCCACACACTGTGGTGCGTAATTATTCACACTGACACCACACTGCAGTGTATAAATATTCACACTATGCCCACACGCCACAGTGTGTAAATTTTCACCTTTTCCCCACGCACCACAGTGTGTAAATATTCACAATGTCCCCACACAGGAGAGTGCGTAAATATTCCCACTGTCGCCACACACTACGGTGTGTACATATTCACACAGTCCCCACACACTTCAGTGTGTAAATATTCATTCTGTGCACACACACTGCAGTGTGTAAATATTCACACTATGCCCACACATTGCAGTGTGTAACTATTCACACTGTGCCCACACACAGATGTGTGTAAATATTCACACTGTCCCCACACACTGCAGTGTCTAAATATTCACTCTGTCCCCACACACTACAGTGTGTAAATATTCACAATGTCCCCACACAGGACAGTGCGTAAATATTCCCACTGTCGCCACACACTACGGTGTGTAAATATTCACACTGTCACCACACACAGCAGTGTGTAAATATTTACACTGTCCCCACACACTGCAGTGTGTAAATATTTACACTGTCCCCACGCACTGCGGTGTCTAAATATTCACACTGTCCCCACACACTGCGGTGTGTAAATATTCACACTGTGCCCACACAATCAAGCGTGTAAATATTCACACTGTCACCACACACGTCAGTGTGTAAATATTCACTCTGTGCACACACACTGCAGTGTGTAAATATTCACACTGTGCCCACACACTGCAGTGTGTAAATATTCACACTGTCCCCACAAACTGCGGTGTGTAAATATTCACACTGTGCCCACACACTGCAGTGTGTAAATATTCACACTGTCCCAACACACTGCAGTGTCTAAATATTCACACTGTACCCACACACTGCGGTGTGTAAATATTCACACTGTCACAACACACTGCAGTGTGCAAATATTTACACTTTCCCCACACACCAGAGTCTGTAACAATACACTCTGTCCCCACACACGGCAGTGTGTAAATATTCACACTGTCCCCACACACAGCGGTGTGTCAATATTCACACTGTCCCCACACAATGAAGCGTGTAAATATTCACATTGTCCCACACACTGCGGTGTGTAAATATTCACACTGCCCTAACACAGTGCGGTGTGTAAATATTCACACTGTGCCCACACACTACAATGTGTAACTATTCACACTGTCCCCACACACTGCAGTGTGTAAATATTCACACAATGCCCACACGCTACAGTGTGTAAATTTTCACCTTTTCCCCACGCACCACAGTGTGTAAATATTCACAATGTCCCCACACAGGAGAGTGCGTAAATATTCCCACTGTCGCCACACACTACGGTGTATAAATATTCACACGGTCACCACACACAGCAGTGTGTAAATATTTACACTGTCCCCACACACTGCAGTGTGTAAATATTTACACTGTCCCCACGCACTGCGGTGTCTAAATATTCACACTGTCCCCACACACTGCGGTGTGTAAATATTCACACTGTGCCCACACAATCAAGCGTGTAAATATTCACAGTGTCACCACACACGTCAGTGTGTAAATATTCACTCTGTGCACACACACTGCAGTGTGTAAATATTCACACTGTCACCACACACTGCGGTGTGTAAATATTCACACTGTCCCCACACTCCACAGTGTGTAAATATTCACACTGTGCCCACACACTGCAGTGTGTAAATATTCACACTGTCCCCACAAACTGCGGTGTGTAAATATTCACACTGTGCCCACACACTGCAGTGTGTAAATATTCACACTATGCCCACACATTGCAGTGTGTAACTATTCACACTGTGCCCACACACAGCTGTGTGTAAATATTCACACTGTCCCCACACGCTACAGTGTGTAAATATTCACAATTCCCCACACAGGACAGTGCGTAAATATTCCCACTGTCGCCACACACTACGGTGTGTAAATATTCACACTGTCCCCACACAATGAAGCGTGTAAATATTCACATTGTCCCACACACTGCGGTGTGTAAATATTCACACTGCCCTAACACAGTGCGGTGTGTAAATATTCACACTGTGCCCACACACTACAATGTGTAACTATTCACACTGTCCCCACACACTGCAGTGTGTAAATATTCACACAATGCCCACACACTGCAGTGTGTAAATATTCACACTGTCCCCACAAACTGCGGTGTGTAAATATTCACACTGTGCCCACACACTGCAGTGTGTAAATATTCACACTGTCCCCACACACTGCAGTGTCTGAATGTTCACACTGTACCCACACACTGCGGTGTGTAAATATTCACACTGTCACAACACACTGCAGTGTGTAAATATTTACACTTTCCCCACACACCAGAGTCTGTAACAATACACTCTGTCCTCACACACGGCAGTGTGTAAATATTCACACTGTCCCCACACACAGCGGTGTGTCAATATTCACGACTTGCCCACACACGACAGTGTGTAAATATTCACACTGTACCCAGACACTGCGGTGTGTAAATATTCACACTTTCCCCACACAGTACAGTGTGTAAAAATTCACACTGTCCCCACACACTTCAGTGTGTAAATATTCACTCTGTGCACACACACTGCAGTGTGTAAATATTCACACTATGCCCACACATTGCAGTGTGTAAATATTCACACTGTGCCCACACACAGATGTGTGTAAATATTCACACTGTCACCACACACTGCGGTGTGTAAATATTCACACTGTCTCCAAACTCTACAGTGTGTAAATATTCACACTGTGCCCACACACTGCAGTGTGTAAATATTCACACTGTCCCCACAAACTGCGGTGTGTAAATATTCACACTGTGCCCACACAGTACAGTGTGTAAATATTCACACTGTCCCCACACAGTACAGTGTGTAAATATTCACACTGTACCCACACACTGCGGTGTGTAAATATTCACACTGTCCCAACAAACTGCGGTGTGTAAATATTCACACTGTGCCCACACACTGCAGTGTGTAAATATTCACACTGTCCCAACACACTGCAGTGTGTAAATATTTACACTGTCCCCACACACTGCAGTGTCTCACAATTCACTCTGTCACCACACACAGCGGTGTGTCAATATTCACGCCGTGCCCACACACTACAATGGGTAAATATTCACACTGTGCCCACACATTGCAGTGTGTAAATATTCACACTGTGCCCACACACAGATGTGTGTAAATATTCAAACTTTCCTCACACAGTACAGTGTGTAAATATTCACACTGTCACCACACACATGGTGTGTAAAAATTCAGACTGTCTCCACACACTACAGTGTGTAAATATTCACACTATCCCCACACACTGTGGTGTGTAAATATTCACATTGTACCCACACACTGCGGTGTGTAAATATTCACACTGTGCCCACACACTGCAGTGTGCAAATATTTACACTGTCCCCACACACTGCAGCGTCTAAATATTCACTCTGTCCCCACACACTGCAGTGTGTAAATATTCATACTGTGCCCACACACTGCGGTGTTTAAATATTCACACTGTGCCTACACACTGAAGCGTGTAAATATTCATACTGTGCCCACACACTGCAGTGTGTAAATATTCACACTGCCCTCACACAGTGCGGTGTGCAAATCTTCACACTGTGCCCACACAGCGGTGTGTAAATATTCACACTGTGTGCACACAGCGGTGTGCAAATATTCACATTGTCCCCACACACTACAGTGTGTAAATATTCACACTGTCCCCACACACTACAGTGCGCAAATATTCACACTGTGCCCACACAATGAAGCGTGTAAATATTCACACTCTGCCCACACACTACAGTGTGTCAATATTCACGCCGTGCCCACACACTACAGTGTGTAAATATTCACACTGTGCCCAGACACTGCGTTGTGTAAATATTCACACTTTCCCCACACAGTAGTGTGTAAATATTCACACTGTGCCCACAAACTACAGTGTGTAAATATTCACACAGTCCCCACACACTTCAGTGTGTAAATATTCATTCTGTGCACACACACTGCAGTGTGTAAATATTCACACTATGCCCACACATTGCAGTGTGTAACTATTCACACTGTGCCCACACACAGATGTGTGTAAATATTCACACTGTCACCACACACTGCAGTGTGTAAATATTCACACTGTGCCCACACACTGCAGTGTGTAAATATTCACACTGTCCCCACAAACTGTGGTGTGTAAATATTCACACTGTGCCCACACACTGCAGTGTGTAAATATTCACTCTGTCCCCACACAGTACAGTGTTTAAATATTCACACTGTACCCACACACTGCGGTGTGTAAATATTCACAATGTCCCAACACACTGCAGTGTGTAAATATTTACACTGACCCCACACACTGCAGTGTCTCACAATTCACTCTGTCACCACACACAGCGGTGTGTCAATATTCACGCCGTGCCCACACACTACAGTGGGTAAATATTCACACTGTGCCCACACATTGCAGTGTGTAAATATTCACACTGTGCCCAGACACTGCGTTGTGTAAATATTCACACTTTCCCCACACAGTACAGTGTGTAAATATTCACACTGTCCCCACACACAGTGTGTAAAAATTCAGACTGTCTCCACACACTGCGGTGTGTAAATATTCACACTATCCCCACACACTGTGGTGTGTAAATATTCACACTGTCCCCACACTGCAGTGCGTAAATATTCACGCTGTCCCCACACACTACAGTGTGTAAATATTCACATTGTACCCACACACTGCGGTGTGTAAATATTCACACTGTCCCCACACACTGCAGTGTGCAAATATTTACACTGTCCCCACACACTGTAGTGTCTAAATATTCACTCTGTCGCCACACACTGCAGTGTGTAAATATTCACACTGTGCCCACACACTACAGTGTGTAAATATTCACACTCTGCCCACACACTGTGGTGCGTAATTATTCACACTGACACCACACTGCAGTGTATAAATAGTCACACTATGCCCACACGCTACAGTGTGTAAATTTTCACCTTGTCCCCACGCACTACAGTGTGTAAATATTCACAATGTCCCCACACAGGACAGTGCGTAAATATTCCCACTGTCGCCACATACTACGGTGTGTAAATATTCACACTGTCACCACACACAGCAGTGTGTAAATATTCACACTGTTCCCACACACTGCGGTGTGTAAATATTCACACTGTGCTTACACACTGCAGTGTATAAATATTCACATTGTGCCCACACTCTACAGTGTGTAAATATTCACACTGTGCCCACACACTGCAGTGTGTAAATATTCACACTGTCCCCACAAACTGCGGTGTGTAAATATTCACACTGTGCTTACACACTGCAGTGTGTAAATATTCACACTGTCCCCACACACGACAGTGTGTAAATATTCACACTGTACCCACACACTGCGGTGTGTAAATATTCACACTGTCCCAACACACTGCAGTGTGTAAATATTTACACTGTCCCCACACACCAGAGTCTCTAACAATTCACTCTGTCCCCACACACGACAGTGTGTGAATATTCACACTGTGCCCAGACACTGCGGTGTGTAAATATTCACATTTTCCCACACAGTACAGTGTGTAAATATTCACACTGTCCCCACAGTCTACAGTGTGTAAATATTCAGACTGTCTCCACACACTGCAGTGTGTAAATATTCACAATGTTCCCACACAGTACAGCGTGTAAATATTCACACTGTGCCCACACACTGCGGTGTGTAAATATTCACACTGTCCCCACACTCTACAGTGTGTAAATATTCACACTGTGCCCACACACTGCAGTGTGTAAATCTTCACACTGTCCCCACAAACTGCGGTGTGTTAATATTCACACTGTCCCCACACTGCAGTGTGTAAATATTCACACTGTCCCCACACACTACAGTGTATAAACATGCACACTGTACCCACACACTGCGGTGTGTAAATATTCACACTGTCTCCACACACAGCGGTGTGCATATATTCACACCGTGCCCACACACTACAGTGTGTAAATATTCACACTGTGCACACACATTGCAGTGTGTAAATATTCACACTGTGCCCACACAGTACAGTGTGTAAATATTCACACTGTCCCCACACAGTACAGTGTGTAAATATTCACACTGACCCCACACACATGGTGTGTAAAAATTCAGACTGTCTTCACACACTGCAGTGTGTAAATATTCACACTATCCCCACACACTGCGGTGTGTAAATATTTACACTGTCCCCACACACTGCAGTGTCTAAATATTCACTCTGTCCCCACACACTACAGTGTGTAAATATTCACATTGTCCCCACACACTGCAGTGTGTAAATATTCACACTGTCCCCACACAGTACAGTGTGTAAATATTCACACTGACCCCACACACATGGTGTGTAAAAATTCAGACTGTCTTCACACACTGCAGTGTGTAAATATTCACACTATCCCCACACACTGCGGTGTGTAAATATTTACACTGTCCCCACACACTGCAGTGTCTAAATATTCACTCTGTCCCCACACACTACAGTGTGTAAATATTCACATTGTCCCCACACACTGCAGTGTGTAAATATTCACACTACGCCCACACAGTGCAGTGTGTAAATATTCACACTGCCCTCACACAGTGCGGTCTGTAAATATTCACACTGTGCCCACACAATGAAACGTGTAAATATTCACACTGTGCCCCCACACTGCGGTGTTTAAATATTCACACTGTGCCCACACAATGAAGCGTGTAAATATTCACACTGTGCCCCCACACTGTGGTGTGTAAATATTCACACTGTCCCCACACACTACAGCGTGTAAATATTCACACTGTACCCACACACTGCAGTGTGTAAATATTCACACTGTCCCCACACACTACAGTGTGTAAATATTCATACTGTGCACACACACTGCGGTGTGTAAATATTCACATTGTCCTCACAAACTGCGGTGTGTAAATATTCACACTGTGCCCACACACTGCAGTGTGTAAATATTCACACTGTCCCCACACACTGCAGTGTGTAAATATTCACACTGTCCCCACACTGCAGTGCGTAAATATTCACACTGTCCCCACTCACTACAGTGTGTAAATATTCACACTGTACCCACACACTGCAGTGTGTAAATATTCACACTGTCCCCACACACTGCAGTGTGTAAATATTCACACTGTCCCCACACTGCAGTGTGTAAATATTCACACTGTCCCCACACTACAGTGTGTAATTATTCACACTGTCCCCACACACTGCAGTGTGTAAATATTCACACTGTCCCCACACTACAGTGCGTAAATATTCACACTGTCCCCAAACACTACAGTGTGTAAATATTCACACTGTCCCCACACACTACAGTGTGTAAATATTCATACTGTGCACACACACTGCGGTGTGTAAATATTCACATTGTCCTCACACACTGCGGTGTGTAAATATTCACACTGTGCCCACACACTACAGTGCGTAAATGTTCACACTGTCTCCACACTGCAGTGTTCAAATATTTACACGGTCCCCACACACTGCAGTGTCTAAATATTCACTCTGTCCCCACACACTACAGTGTGTAAATATTCACATTGTCCCCACACACTGCAGTGTGTAAATATTCACACTGTGCCCACACACTGCGGTGTGTAAATATTCACACTGCCCTCACACAGTGCGGTGTGTAAATATTCACACTGTGCCCACACAGTGCGGTGTGTAAATATTCACACTGTGTCCACACACTGAATCGTGTAAATATTCACACAGTCCCCACACAGTGTGGTGTGTAAATATTCTAACTGTGTCCACACACTGAATCGTGTAAATATTCATACTGTGCCCACACACTGCAGTGTGTAAATATTCACAATGTCCCCACACTGCAGAGCGTAAATATTCATACTGTGCACACACACTGCGGTGTGTAAATATTCACATTGTCCTCACACACTGCGGTGTGTAAATATTCACACTGTGCCCACACACTGAAGTGTGTAAATATTCACACTGTCCCCACACTGCGGTGTGTAAATATTCACACTGTCCCCACACACTGTGGTGTGTAAATATTCACACTGTGCCCACACAATGAAGCGCGTAAATATTCACACTGTGCCCCCACACTGCGGTGTGTAAATATTCACACTGTGCCCACACAATGAAGCGTGTAAATATTCACACTGTGCCCCCACACTGCGGTGTGTAAATATTCACACTGTCCCCACACACTACAGCGTGTGAATATTCACACTGTACCCACACACTGCAGTGTGTAAATATTCACAATGTCCCCACACACTACAGTGTGTAAATATTCATACTGTGCACACACACTGCGGTGTGTAAATATTCACATTGTCCTCACACACTGCGGTGTGTAAATATTCACACTGTGCCAACACACTGCAGTGTGTAAATATTCACACTGTCCCCACACACTGCAGTGTGCAAATATTCACACTGTGCACACACACTGCGGTGTGTAAATATTCACATTGTCCTCACACACTGCGGTGTGTAAATATTCACACTGTGCCCACACACTACAGAGCGTATATATTCACACTATCCCCACACACTACAGTGCGTAAATGTTCACACTGTCTCCACACTGCAGTGTGTAAATATTCACACTGTACCCACACACTGCTGTGTGTAAATATTCACACTGTCCCCACACTGCAGAGCGTAAATATTCACACTGTCCCCACACACTACAGTGTGTAAATATTCACACTGTCCCCACACACTGCGGTGTGTAAATATTCACATTGTCCTCACACACTGCGGTGTGTAAATATTCACACAGTGCCCACACACTGCAGTGTGTAAATATTCACACTGTCCCCACACACTACAGTGTGCAAATATTTACACTGTCCCCACACACTGCAGTGTCTAAATATTCACTCTGTCCCCACACACTACAGTGTGTAAATATTCACATTGTCCCCACACACTGCAGTGTGTAAATATTCACACTGTGCCCACACACTGCGGTGTGTAAATATTCACACTGCCCTCACACAGTGCAGTGTGCAAATATTCACACTGTGCCCACACAGTGCGGTGTGTAAATATTCACACTGTGTCCACACACTGAATCGTGTAAATATTCATACTGTGCCCACACAGTGCGGTGTGTAAATATTCACACTGTGTCCACACACTGAATCGTGTAAATATTCACACAGTCCCCACACAGTGCGGTGTGTAAATATTCTCACTGTGTCCACACACTGAATCGTGTAAATATTCACACTGTGCCCACACACTGCAGTGTGTAAATATTCTCACTGCCCTCACACAGTGCGGTGTGTAAATATTTACACTGTGCCCACACAGTGCGGTGTGTAAATATTCATACTGTGTCCACACACTGAATCGTGTAAATATTCATACTGTGCCCACACAGTGCGGTGTGTAAATATTCACACTGTGTCCACACACTGAATCGTGTAAATATTCACACAGTCCCCACACAGTGCGGTGTGTAAATATTCTCACTGTGTCCACACACTGAATCGTGTAAATATTCACACTGTGCCCACACACTGCAGTGTGTAAATATTCTCACTGCCCTCACACAGTGCGGTGTGTAAATATTTACACTGTGCCCACACACTACAATGTGTAAATATTCACACTGCCCCACACACCTCAGTGTGTAAATATTCACACTGACCCCACACACTGCAGTGTGTAAATATTCACACTCTGCCCACACATTACTGTGTGTAAATATTCACACAGTCCCCACACAGTGCGGTGTGTAAATATTCACAGTGTCCTAACACACTGCAGTGTGTAAATATACACCCTGTCCCCACACACTACGGTGTGCAAATATTCACAATCTCCACACACTGCTGGGTGTAAATATTCACACAGTGCCCACACACATGGTGTGTAAAAATTCAGACTGTCTCCACACACTGCAGTGTGTAAATATTCACACTGTGCCCACACAATGAAGCGAGTAAATATTCACACTCTGCCCACACACTACAGTGTGTTAATATTCACACTGTCCCCACACACTACAGTGTGTTAATATTCACACTGTCCCCACGCACTGCAGTGTCTAAATATTCACACTGTCCCCACACACTGTGGTGCGTAATTATTCACACTGACACCACACTGCAGTGTATAAATGTTCACACCATGCCCACATGCTACAGTGTGTAAATTTTCACGTTGTCCCCACGCACTACAGTGTGTAAATATTCACAATGTCCCCACACAGGACAGTGCGTAAATATTCCCACTGTCGCCACACACTACAGTGTGTAAATATTCACATGGTCACCACACACAGCAGTGTGTAAATATTCACACTGTCCCCACACACTGCGGTGTGTAAATATTCACACTGTGCCCACACAATGAAGTGTGTAAATATTCACACTGTCCCCACACACTACAGTGCGCAAATATTCACACTGTCCCCACACACTACAGTGCGTAAATATTCACACTGTCCCCACACACTTAGGTGAGTAAAAATTCAGACTGTCTCCACACACTGCAGTGTGTAAATATTCACACTATCCCCATACACTGCGGTGTGTAAATATTCACACTGTGTGCACACACAGCGGTGTGCAAATATTCACATTGTTCCCACACACCACAGTGTGTAAATATTCACACTGTCCCCACACACTGCAGTGTGTAAATATTCACACTGTACCCACACACTGCAGTCTGTAAATATTCACACTGTCCCCACACACTGCAGTCTGTAAATATTCACACTGTCCCCACACACTGCAGTGTGCAAATATTTACACTGTCCCCACACACTGAAGCGTGTAAATATTCATACTATGCACACACTCTGCGGTGTGTAAATATTCACACTGTCCTCACACACTGCGATGTGTAAATATTCACACTGTCCTCACACACTGCGATGCGTAATTATTCACACTGACACCACACTGCAGAGTGTAAATATTCACACTATGCCCACACGCTACAGTGTGTAAATTTTCATCTTGTCCCCACACACTACAGTGTGTAAATATTCACAATGTCCCCACACAGGACAGTGCGTAAATATTCCCACTGTCGCCACACACTAGGGTGTGTAAATATTCACACTGTCACCACACACTGCAGTGTGTAAATATTTACACTGTCCCCACACACTGCGGTGTCTAAATATTCACATTGTCCTCACACACTGCGGTGTGTAAAAATTTACACTGTGCCCACACAATGAAGCGTGTAAATATTCACACTGTGCCCACACACTGCGGTGTGTAAATATTCACACTGTGCCCACACACTTCAGAGCGTAAATATTCGCACTGTCCCCACACACTTCAGTGCGCAAATATTCACATTGTCGCCACACACTGAAACGCGTAAATATTCACACAATCCCCACACACTGCGGTGTGCACATATTCACATTGTCCTCACACACTGCGGTGTGTAAATATTCACGCTGTGCCCACACACTACAATGTGTAAATATTCACACTGCCCCCACACACCTCAGTGTGTAAATATTCACACTGTCCCCACACACTGCAGTGTGTAAATATTCACACTGTGCCCACATACTACAGTGTGTAAATATTCACACTCTGCCCAAACACTACTGTGTGTAAATATTCACACTCCCCTCACAGTGCGGTGTGTAAATATTCACAATGTCCTAACACAGTGCAGTGTGTAAATATTCACACTGTCTCCAACACACTGCTGTGTGTAAACATTCACACAGTGCCCACACACTTAGGTGTGTAAAAATTCACATTGTCCTCACACACTGCGGTGTGTAAATATTCACACTGTGCCCACACACTGCAGTGTGTAAATATTCACACTATCCCCACACACTGCGGTGTGCAAATATTCACAATGTCCCCACACAGTACAGTGCGTAAATATTCACACTGTCCCCACACACTACGGTGAGTAAATATTCACACTGTCACCACACACAGCAGTGTGTAAATATTTACACTGTCCCCACGCACTGCGGTGTGTAAATATTCACATTGTCCTCACACACTGCGGTGTGTAAATATTCACACTGTGCCCACACAATGAAGCGTGTAAATATTCACACTGTGCCCACACACTAAGAGTGTAAATATTCACACTGTCCCCACACACTACAGTGCGTAAATATTCACACTGTCTCCACACTGTAGTGTGTAAATATACTCACTGTGCCCACACACTGCGGTGTGTAAATATTAGCACTGTGCCCACACACTGCAGTGTGCAAATATTCACACTCTGCCCACACACTACAATGTGTTAATATTCAGACTGTCCCCACACACTACAGTGTGTTAATATTCACACTCTGCCCACACACTGCGATGCGTAATTATTCACACTGACACCACACTGCAGCGTGTAAATATTCACACTATGCCCTCACGCTGCAGTGTGTAAATTTTCACCTTGTCCCCACACACTACAGTGTGTAAATATTCACAATGTCCCCACACAGTACAGTGCGTAAGTATTCCCACTGTCGCCACACACTAGGGGTGTAAATATTCACACTGTCCCCACACACTGCAGTGTGCAAATATTTACACTGTCCCCACACACTGAAGCGTGTAAATATTCACACTATGCCCTCACGCTGCAGTGTGTAAATTTTCACCTTGTCCCCACACACTACAGTGTGTAAATATTCACAATGTCCCCACACACTGAAGCGTGTAAATATTCATACTATGCACACACTCTGCGGTGTGTAAATATTCACACTGTCCTCACATAGTGCGGTGTGTAAATATTCACACTGTGCCCACACACTGAAACGTGTAAAAGATTCTTACTGTGCCCACACACTGCGGTGTGTAAATATTCACGCTGTGCCCACACACTACAATGTGTAAATATTCACACTGCCCCCACACACCTCAGTGTGTAAATATTCACACTGTCCCCACACACTGCAGTGTGTAAATATTCACACTGTGCCCACACACTACAGTGTGTAAATATTCACACTCTGCCCAAACACTACTGTGTGTAAATATTCACACTCCCCACACAGTGCGGTGTGTAAATATTCACAATGTCCTAACACACTGCAGTGTGTAAATATTCACACTGTCTCCAACACACTGCTGTGTGTAAACATTCACACAGTGCCCACACACTTAGGTGTGTAAATATTCACATTGTCCTCACACACTGCGGTGTGTAAATATTCACACTGTGCCCACACACTGCAGTGTGTAAATATTCACACTGTCCCCACACACTACGGTGTGTAAACATTCACACTGTCACCACACACTGCAGTGTGTAAATATTTACACTGTCCCCACACACTGCGTTGTGTAAATATTCACATTGTCCTCACACACTGCGGTGTGTAAATATTCACACTGTGCCCACACAATGAAGCGTGTAAATATTCACACTGTGCCCACACACTAAGAGTGTAAATATTCACACTGTCCCCACACACTACAGTGCGTAAATATTCACACTGTCTCCACACTGTAGTGTGTAAATATACTCACTGTGCCCACACACTGCGGTGTGTAAATATTAGCACTGTGCCCATACTCTGCAGTGTGCAAATATTCACACTCTGCCCACACACTACAATGTGTTAATATTCAGACTGTCCCCACACACTACAGTGTGTTAATATTCACACTCTGCCCACACACTGCGATGCGTAATTATTCACACTGACACCACACTGCAGTGTGTAAATATTCACACTATGCCCTCACGCTGCAGTGTGTAAATTTTCACCTTGTCCCCACACACTACAGTGTGTAAATATTCACAATGTCCCCACACAGTACAGTGCGTAAATATTCCCACTGTCGCCACACACTAGGGGTGTAAATATTCACACTGCCCCCACACACCTCAGTGTGTAAATATTCACACTGTCCCCACACACTGCAGTGTGTAAATATTTACACTGTCCCCACGCACTGCGGTGTGTAAATATTCACATTGTCCTCACACACTGCGGTGTGTAAATATTCACACTGTGCCCACACAATGAAGCGTGTAAATATTCACACTGTGCCCACACACTAAGAGTGTAAATATTCACACTGTCCCCACACACTACAGTGCGTAAATATTCACACTGTCTCCACACTGTAGTGTGTAAATATACTCACTGTGCCCACACACTGCGGTGTGTAAATATTAGCACTGTGCCCACACACTGCAGTGTGCAAATATTCACACTCTGCCCACACACTACAATGTGTTAATATTCAGACTGTCCCCACACACTACAGTGTGTTAATATTCACACTCTGCCCACACACTGCGATGCGTAATTATTCACACTGACACCACACTGCAGCGTGTAAATATTCACACTATGCCCTCACGCTGCAGTGTGTAAATTTTCACCTTGTCCCCACACACTACAGTGTGTAAATATTCACAATGTCCCCACACAGTACAGTGCGTAAGTATTCCCACTGTCGCCACACACTAGGGGTGTAAATATTCACACTGTCCCCACACACTGCAGTGTGCAAATATTTACACTGTCCCCACACACTGAAGCGTGTAAATATTCACACTATGCCCTCACGCTGCAGTGTGTAAATTTTCACCTTGTCCCCACACACTACAGTGTGTAAATATTCACAATGTCCCCACACACTGAAGCGTGTAAATATTCATACTATGCACACACTCTGCGGTGTGTAAATATTCACACTGTCCTCACATAGTGCGGTGTGTAAATATTCACACTGTGCCCACACACTGAAACGTGTAAAAGATTCTTACTGTGCCCACACACTGCGGTGTGTAAATATTCACGCTGTGCCCACACACTACAATGTGTAAATATTCACACTGCCCCCACACACCTCAGTGTGTAAATATTCACACTGTCCCCACACACTGCAGTGTGTAAATATTCACACTGTGCCCACACACTACAGTGTGTAAATATTCACACTCTGCCCAAACACTACTGTGTGTAAATATTCACACTCCCCACACAGTGCGGTGTGTAAATATTCACAATGTCCTAACACACTGCAGTGTGTAAATATTCACACTGTCTCCAACACACTGCTGTGTGTAAACATTCACACAGTGCCCACACACTTAGGTGTGTAAATATTCACATTGTCCTCACACACTGCGGTGTGTAAATATTCACACTGTGCCCACACACTGCAGTGTGTAAATATTCACACTGTCCCCACACACTACGGTGTGTAAACATTCACACTGTCACCACACACTGCAGTGTGTAAATATTTACACTGTCCCCACACACTGCGTTGTGTAAATATTCACATTGTCCTCACACACTGCGGTGTGTAAATATTCACACTGTGCCCACACAATGAAGCGTGTAAATATTCACACTGTGCCCACACACTAAGAGTGTAAATATTCACACTGTCCCCACACACTACAGTGCGTAAATATTCACACTGTCTCCACACTGTAGTGTGTAAATATACTCACTGTGCCCACACACTGCGGTGTGTAAATATTAGCACTGTGCCCATACTCTGCAGTGTGCAAATATTCACACTCTGCCCACACACTACAATGTGTTAATATTCAGACTGTCCCCACACACTACAGTGTGTTAATATTCACACTCTGCCCACACACTGCGATGCGTAATTATTCACACTGACACCACACTGCAGTGTGTAAATATTCACACTATGCCCTCACGCTGCAGTGTGTAAATTTTCACCTTGTCCCCACACACTACAGTGTGTAAATATTCACAATGTCCCCACACAGTACAGTGCGTAAATATTCCCACTGTCGCCACACACTAGGGGTGTAAATATTCACACTGTCAGCACACACAGCAGTATGTAAATATTCACACTGTCCCCACACACTGCAGTGTGCAAATATTTACACTGTCCCCACACACTGAAGCGTGTAAATATTCATAATATGCACACACTCTGCGGTGTGTAAATATTCACACTGTCCTCACATAGTGCGGTGTGTAAATATTCACACTGTGCCCACACACTGAAACGTGTAAAAGATTCTTGCTGTGCCCACACACTGCGGTGTGTAAATATTCACGCTGTGCCCACACACTACAATGTGTAAATATTCACACTGCCCCCACACACCTCAGTGTGTAAATATTCACACTGTCTCCACACACTGCAGTGTGTAAATATTCACACTGTGCCCACACACTACAGTGTGTAAATATTCACACTCTGCCCAAACACTACTGTGTGTAAATATTCACACTCCCCACACAGTGCGGTGTGTAAATATTCACAATGTCCTAACACACTGCAGTGTGTAAATATTCACACTGTCTCCAACACACTGCTGTGTGTAAACATTCACACAGTGCCCACACACTTAGGTGTGTAAATATTCACATTGTCCTCACACACTGCGGTGTGTAAATATTCACAGTGTGCCCACACACTGCAGTGTGTAAATATTCACACTGTCCCCACACACTACGGTGTGTAAACATTCACACTGTCACCACACACTGCAGTGTGTAAATATTTACACTGTCCCCACACACTGCGTTGTGTAAATATTCACATTGTCCTCACACACTGCGGTGTGTAAATATTCACACTGTGCCCACACAATGAAACGTGTAAATATTCACACTGTGCCCACACACTACAGAGTGTAAATATTCACACTGTCCCCACACACTACAGTGCATACATATTCACAATATCTCCACAATGTAGTGTGTAAATATTCACACTGTGCCCACACACTGCGGTGTGTAAATATTCGCACTGTGCCCACACACTGCAGTGTGTAAATATTCACACTGTGCCCACACACTACAGTGTGTTAATATTCACACTATCCCCACACACTACAGTGTGTTAATATTCACACTCTGCCCTCACACTGCGATGCGTAATTATTCACACTGACACCACACTGCAGTGTGTAAATATTCACACTATGCCCACACGTTACAGTGTGTAAATTTTCACCTTGTCCCCACACACTGCAGTGTGTAAATATTCACAATGTCCCCACACAGGACAGTGCGTAAATATTGCCACCGTCGCCACGCACTAGGGTGTGTAAATGTTCACACTGTCACCACACACTGCAGTGTGTAAATATTCACATTGTCCTCACACACTACGGTGTGTAAATATTTACACTGTGCCCACACAATGAAGCGTGTAAATATTCACACTCTGCCCACTCACTACAGTGTGTAAATATTCACAATGTCCCCACACAGGACAGTGCGCAAATATTCCCACTGTCGCCACACACTACGATGTGTAAATATTCACATTGTCCTCACTCACTGCGGTGTGTAAAAATTCACAGTGCCCACACAATGTAGCGTGTAAATATTCAGTGTGTCCCCACACTGCAGTGTGTAAATATTCACACTGTGCCCACACACTACAGAGCGTAAATATTCACACCGACCCCACACACTGCAGTGCGTAAATTTTCACACTGTCCCCACACACTACAGTGTGTAAATATTCACACTGTGCCCACACACTACAGTGTGTAAATATTCATACTGTGCACACACTCGGCGGTGTGTAAATATTCACACTGTCCTCACATAGTGCGGTGTGTAAATATTCACACTGTGCCCACACACTGAAACGTGTAAATATTCATACTGTGCCCACACACTGCGGTGTGTAAATATTCAAACTGCCCCCACACACCTCAGTGGGTAAATATTCACACTGTCCCCACACACTGCAGTGTGTAAATATTCACACTCTGCCCACACACTATAGTGGGTAAATATTCACACTCCCCACACAGTGCGGTGTGTAAATATTCACAATGTCCTAACACACTGCAGTGTGTAAATATTCACACTGTCTCCAACACACTGCTGTGTGTAAATATTCACACAGTGCCCACACACAGCGGTGTGTAAATATTCACACTATCCCCACACACTGCGGTGTGTAAATATTCACACTGTGTGCACACACAGCGGTGTGTAAATATTCACATTGTCCTCACACATTGCGGTGTGTAACTATTCACACTCTGCCCACACAATGAAGCGTGTAAATATTCACACTGTGTCCCCACACTGCGGTGTGTAAATATTCACACTGTGCCCACACACTACAGTGTGTAAATAGTCACACTGTACCCACACACTGCGGTGTGTAAATATTCACATTGACCCCACACACTATGGTGTGTAAATATTTACACCGTCCCCATTCACTGCAGTGCCTAAATATTCATTCTGTCCCCACACATTGAAGCGTGTAAATATTCATACTGTGCACACACTCTGCGGTGTGTAAATATTCACACTGTCCCCACACACTGCTGTGTGTAAATATTCACACTGTCCCCACACACTGCGGTGTGTAAATATTCACACTGTACCCACACACTGCAGTGTGTAAATATTCACACTGTCCCCACACACTGCGGTGAGTAAATATTCACACTGTGCCCACCCACTGCGGTGTCTAAATATTCACACTGTCCCCACATGCTGCAGTGTGTAAATATTCACACTGTCCCCACACGCTGCAGTGTGTAAATATTCACACTGTGCCCACATACTGTGGTTTGTAAGTTTCTTGTATTGCCCTCTCACAACCAGAACAAACACTATTATTTGATGCTTTGCCTTATTTTTGTGATGTAAAATGTGCACATTTTATCCTGTGTTTTTTGGCAAAGCAGTGTCTGCACTTGGAACCGGTTTAATTGACTGTGAATTGCTTTGAATCCTGATCGGGAAGTGAACATCCCTCCATAAATTTAAGGTCCTTCTCTCTTTCATTCATTTGTTTTCTGTTCCGAGTTTATGAACCCCAGTGTTGTTCCTGACAATGGCCTACAACCTCTGGCCCTTCCCTTTCACCTCGTTGCTTCATTGTTGGTAATTGGCACTTAATATCCAGATAATGTTTCCGGAAATGTTTCCCCAATCACAACACAATTTTTGTTCTGTCTTTGGCATCGATCCTGTGAAAGAGCACAGATGCAATCTGAGTTTGTTTCTCATTGCCTGTCGAATGTGCCCTCAAACTGTAGATTCAACAAACACCAAACTCTTCTCCAAAGTCCCAGAGAGCCCCCACCAACTGTGAAAGCTGCAGATTTCACTCCCTCCATTTCCTACATTCAGTCAGTGGTGAACGCTGACTGACATTGATGTTAAGAGAAAGGTTTGGGTGTTCAATTGACTCATGCCATTGGTCTGAGTGGGTCTTCACATTTGTATTTCTGCCTATTTGTGTTCACCATTCAGCTCTCTGCTTAATGAGAATCGTTCTATCTCTACCTGAAAAATATTCAATGGTTGGTACGTTTGCAGATGGCATCCAAATTGGAGGTTCTTGGATTGAGAAGTTTACCTCAGATTACAATGGGATCTTGATCAGATGGGCCAATGGGCTGAGGAGTGGCAGATGGAGTTTAATTGAGGTGCTGCATTTTGGGAAGGCATATCAGGACAAGACTTATACACTTAATGGTAAGGTCCTGGGGAGTGTTGCTGAACAAAGAGACCTTGGAGTGCAGGTTCATAGTTCCTTGAAAATGGAGTCACAGATTGGCAAAGTAGTGAAGAAGCTGTTTGGTATACTTGCTTTTATTGGTCATTGCATTGAGTACAGGAGTTGGGAAATCACATTGCGAGCTGTACAAGACATTGGTTCAGCCACTTTTGCATACTGCATTCAATTCTGGTCTCCCTCCTATCGGAAAGATGTTGTGAAATTTGAAAGGGTTCAGAAAGGATTTACAAGGATGTTGCCAGGGTTAGAGGTTTTTGAGCTATAGGGAGAGGCTAAACAGGCTGGGGCTGTTTTCCCATCAGAGGCTGAGGGGAGACCTTATAGAGGTTTATAAAATCATGAGGGGCATGGATAAGGTGAATAGACAAGGTGTTTTCCCCAGGGCGAGGGAGTCCAAAACTAGAGATCATTAGTTTAGGATGAGCAGGGAAAGATTTAAAAGGGTCCTAAGCGGCAACTTTTTTACGCAGTGGGCAATACATGTATGGAATGAGTTTCCAGAGGAAGTGATGGAGGCTGGTACAATTACAGCAATTAAAAGGCATTCGGATGGATATATGATTAGGAAGGGTTTGGAGGGATATGGGCCAAATGCAGGCAAGTGGGACTAGGTTAGTTTAGGATATCTGGCCAGCATGGATCAAAGGATCTGTTTCCATGCTGTACATCTCTGTGACTCTATTTCTGGCATGCAGACCGTGTCTGGTGGTTCATTCACAAAACCGTGTGAAGTAATTCATGGCAAAATGTCCGTGAATCTGTTGATAGTTTGGGTGGGAGAGGTTGGATAAACTTGGATTGTTTTCATTGGAAGGATGAAGGATGAGGGGTGACCTGATGTCTTAAAAAATAATGAGAGGCATAGATAGGGTGGGGTGGCAGAGGGTTTTTCCCAGGATGGAAAAATGGCTCAAAGTGAGAGGGGGGAAAGTTTAGGGGAGAAATGCAGGGAAAATGTTTCACACAGTGAGTAGTCAGTGCCTGGAATGCATTGCCAATAGAGATGGTGGAAGCAGGCACGTTAGTAATGTCTAAGGCATAGACAAACAGAGGGGTAGAAGCCGTACATGGGCAATACGTAGCAGGTGTAAACAAGGACATGGAATCGGCACGTGTTTGATGGGCCAAAGGGCCTGTTCCTGTGCTGTATTGTTCCTTGTTCTTTGAAGATCCCCAACTGCCCACCACCAGCATTGGCACTGCCCTCCGCACGTGGAGAATCAGCTTTCTGTTCATTCAGCCACCATTTGTGTGGAATGTAAAACCCCCCGGGGGGTATATACGGCTGGGAATTCAGCTCCAGATCCACCCCACACCATGCAGAGGGGAGCTAGTATCCTGTACTTCACTCAACACTCACTCTCCTACAGGGTGAGGGGGCAGGGAGAGTCAGCCTGTTCATTGACATTACGGGGATACAGGGGGAGGGGGGGGGCGGAGAGTCAGCCTGTTCATTGACATTGTGGGGATACAGGGGGAGGGGGCAGGGAGAGTCAGCCTGTTCATTGACATTGTGGGGATACAGGGGAGGGGGGCGGAGAGTCAGCCTGTTCATTGACATTGTGGGGATACAGGGGGAGGGGAGAGGGAGAGTCAGCCTGTTCATTGACATTGTGGGGATACAGGGGGAGGGGAGAGGGAGAGTCAGCCTGTTCATTGACATTGTGGGGATACAGGGGGAGGGGAGAGGGAGAGTCAGCCTGTTCATTAACATTGTGGGGATACAGGGGGAGGGGGGCGGAGAGTCAGCCTGTTCATTAACATTGTGGGGATACAGGGGGAGGGGGGCAGAGAGTCAGCCTGTTCATTAACATTGTGGGGATACAGGGGGAGGGGGGCGGAGAGTCAGCCTGTTCATTAACATTGTGAGGATACAGGGGGAGGGGGGCGGAGAGTCAGCCTGTTCATTGACATTGTGGGGATACAGGGGGAGGGGAGAGGGAGAGTCAGCCTGTTCATTGACATTGTGGGGATACAGGGGGAGGGGAGAGGGAGAGTCAGCCTGTTCATTAACATTGTGGGGATACAGGGGGAGGGGGGCGGAGAGTCAGCCTGTTCATTAACATTGTGGGGATACAGGGGGAGGGGGGGCAGAGAGTCAGCCTGTTCATTAACATTGTGGGGATACAGGGGGAGGGGGCCCGGAGAGTCAGCCTGTTCATTAACATTGTGGGGATACAGGGGGAGGGGGGCGGAGAGTCAGCCTGTTCATTAACATTGTGGGGATACAGGGGGAGGGGGCCCGGAGAGTCAGTCTGTTCATTGACATTGTGGGGATACAGGGGAAGGGGCTACTGCTGCTGGAGTCCAATTCTTCCCACATCCTCTTTTTGCAGACATACACGGGGTACAGGGCCAGTGGGCAGAAGATGTTCTCCAATTTCTCCCCCAATAGACATGTGTGTCAAGTTGTGTGTGTCAGTAGGGGTTAGTGTGTTTGTGTGTGTGGGAGGGAGCAGGTTAAGTGTCTGTGTGTTTATTCGGGAGTTTAGTGTGTGTGTGTATATGGGAGGGTTAGTCTGTGTGTGTGTGTGTATGTGAAAGGGGTTGGTGTGTGTGTGTGGAAGGGGTTTGTTTGTGTGTGTGCGTGGAAGGGGTTTGTGTGTGCGTGTAAGTGTATATGGGAGGGGTTTGTGTGTGTGTGTGCATGTGTGTATGGGAGGGGTTTGTGTGTGTGTGTGTGTGTGTATGGGAGGGGTTTGTGTGTGTGTATGGAAGGGGTTAGCCTGTGTGTGTGTGTGTGTGTGAGGGGACTTTGTGTGTGTGAGTGAGCCTTTATGTGTATGTGTGTGAGTGAGTCTTTGTGTGTGTGTGTGAGAGAGAGAGAGAGAGAGAGAGAGAGAGAGAGAGTGTGTGTGTGTGTGTGTGTGTGTGTGAGGAGTTTGTGTGAGTGTGTCAGGGAGCAGATTAAGAGTGGATGGATTGGTGAGTATGGGCATGGGCCATTTCAGTGGCTCTGAGGCTGACTGTAAGAGCTGCATTTTATAGGCACCTACCCTACATCTTTTTATTGGGGTGAGGGGGGGGAGGGGTTGCCATCGGTGTGTGTTCCCTGCCCACTTGCCCCCAAGCTGAGCAACACTGGCAGCCCAGCCACCAGGTGTAAGTAAATAACAGTGGGTCAGTCAGCCATTTTGGCCAATTTATTGACCAGGATAATTTGCTGCTGACCTCACACACAACCAGCACAGAGAACTGTGGGCAGGCAATTCTTTAATCATCTGGATGAAAATGGGCAGAAGGAGCGGGTGGTGGGCACCACATTTAGGACAATGCCCCACCCTCACCAATCCCAAGATGTCACAGTCCCACTCCCCTCTCCATCCACACTCCCTTCCCTCTGCTCGAGGGTCCTTGCCCACCTGTAATCCCCCAACCTCCCTTTCCTGGGGCAGCTGGGATCTTTGTCCCACACTCCAGGAAACCTCTACTCATGGGCACAGCTGCTGCCCAGGCTGACTACCAGCTTCTGAGGGCAAGGGGTCCCCTCCTGCACTTGGCTGATTTAGACCCCCCCCCCTACAAGAGCAGGCAGTGGGTGTAGGGGTGGGCTTCTTCTCCCTGGCATCCAAGAGCAGAGTGAGCTGCCCACTGCCATCCCACAGCCCCAGCTGAGTCCAACTCCTTTCCCTCCCATTGTCACATTCACCCTGTCACTTGTCCGACCTTAGCCCATCATGTGGATCCCTCTTTGGTTTCCATCCATTAGTGGAATAGCAAAAGCACAAAGGATAGTGACCCTGAGCACATTAGAATGGGTGAGCGAGAACCTGGCCAGAGAAGATATTTCAAGAAGCATCCTATCGGAGTACTGAGAGATGAAAGAGCAGGGAGGGGATGCCACAGCAAGGTACCGAGGCAACTCTAGGGCAATGGTGGGTGAATAATATTGGAGTTGCTCAAGAGACCATCATTGGAAGGGCGTAAAGTTTCTGAAGAGTTGCTGGGCTGGAGGAGATGACGGGGATAAGGATGGGTTTAGACATGCAGAGATTTAAGAAGAGGTAGACTGGAACTTGCTCAAGGCACTGTAGGTCAGCAAACATAGAGGTTGATGATGGAGCTGGACTCTGTGTGAATTACTGTACAGGCAGCAGAGATTTGGGTGTGTATGTGTTTACGAGGGGGTAGGATGCTCGGAATAGCAGGCCTGGAGGTGACAAAGGCGAAGGTGAGGGCTTCAGTAGCCAAATTGCTGAGGCAGGGCTGGAAGCAGGCAGTGGGAATCATGACAGACTGGAGACAGGAATGACAGCAAGGTTAACCAGCGAGTTACCAGAGAGGGCGATGGAGTCAGCAGTGACGGAGGGTGGACCTGTGACACTGACTTCTAGCATTTAATTGGAGGAAATGTCTGCTGCTCCAGGATTGGATATTGGACAGTTAATCCGACAGGTTTGAGACAGGGGAGGGATGAGGGGAGGGGTAGTGGAGTTCAAAGTAAAAGCTGGAAAAGATCAGGCAACTCTCACGAGGAGGCTCCTTCCCCTTCGCATTGCTGATGTGTGTGTAGCAGTCCTGTTTAACAGCGGATTGTGTCAGTTCACTGGGTACCAGACCACATGTGGTTCCTGTGGCCTGGAGGAAACAGCTTCCCATGTTCATGTCAAATATTTTCTTTCTTAGCCCCTGTTTGATTTTATTAAAGAGGCTGCTTTTCTGGTTTTTTGGTTGCGCTTCAGTCCCCCACCTGTAAACAACCTGGACAGGGGCAGGGAGGGACAGATAGTTTGGACAGTCTCCTCCAGGGCCTGGCCAAACTAGCCATGAACAGGTCCAGGCAGTGGGTGGTGGACGGGGTCACTGTTCCTGACTGTCTGCCCTTCTTTTGCAGTTACATCTGCACTCGGGTGTCCCTGGAGAGTCGGCACACGATGCCCACTGGCAGAGTACAGGCTTCTTGGGACAACTGGGCACCACAGGTGCTGGAGTGCATTATCACCCAGATAACGTTATTTCAATTTAAATTCATTAAGTTTCTGTTCTACTTCTGTGAGTTTTGATTAACTGTTTAACTTGTTTCTGTTAGAGATCCCTACAGAAATCTAACTTTAATCTTGCTTTCTGTGCATTTTCTTTGTAGCCCTAAGTTTGCATCTCTCGCTCGGTTCCATCACCCTGTGATCTTGGTGTGGTGTGACCTGCCTGCACCACACACAAAACAAAACTTTTCACTGTGCCCCGGTACATGTGGCAGTGATAAATCAAATCAAATCCAAAAAACCAGGGGCAGTTTAAAGTTTGATTTCAGAAAAGAGTAGGTACTCATGGGATGTGGCAGCCTCTGTGGAGAGAGAAACGGAGTTTCGGGTTCGGTGTGACTCCTCCTCAGAAGTTGGGGGCGGGGAAGGTGAGATTGAGCTGCGTGTTGGCAACATATATGTGGCAGCAAATGTGGGTTTGGGTGACCTTACTGTGGGACATATTGTAGATGAGAAATAGGATGGGGCCAAGGATGGATCTGAAAAACATTGAGATAACATTTTTCACAGACACCTAACATCTCAAAGCACCTTCCAACTCATCCAGTGCTTTGATGTAGCATGGTCACCATTGTGATGGAGGAAACACAGAAACCAATCTACTCTCAGAAAGCCCCTTTTCTCTGGCAAAAGCAGAAATTGCCAGAAAAACTCAGCAGGTCTGGCAGCACCTGTGGAGAGAGTAAGCAAAGTCAGTGATTTTGAAAAAAAGGTCAGTTGATTCGAAGCATTGACTCTGTTGTCTCTCTCCACACATGCTGCCAGACCTGCTGAGTTTTTCCAGTAATTTCTGCTTTTATAGAGTCATAGAGATGTACAGCATGGAAACAGACCCTTCGGTCCAACCTGTCCATGCCGACCAGATATCCCAACCCAATCTAGTCCCACCTGCCAGCACCTGGCCCATATCCCTCCAAACTGTTTCAGATTTCCAGCATCCACAGTTCTTGATTTAATTTGTGCTTTTTTTATGATGCTGACTGAAGGACAAATATTAGCCAGGATACCAGGGAGCACTTCCCTCGCGTTCTTCAAAACAGGGCCATGGGAATCAGTCGCATTCGCCCGAGCAAACAGCTGGGCACTTGGTTTAATGCCTTGTTAAAAGACAGTACCTCCAACAGAGTAGCTCTCCCACAGTAGTGTCACTGTGTATCATGGGTACTGGCATAGGGTGGGCAGTGTCTCAACCTGTCTACAGCTTTTGACAGGGTGGATCCTACCGTCCTCCTGCAACACCTCAGCACCATTGTTTAGCTGGGTGGGACTCACTCACCCATGCTGACCTGGTCACCACACTACCAGAAGGACTTGGGTGTGTTGGAGAGGGCATAGAGGAGGTTTACCGGGATGTTGGCTGGTCTGGAAGGTTTTAATTATGAGGAGAGACTGGATAAACTCAGATTGTTTTCACCGGAAGGCTGAGGGGTGACCTGATAGAGGTCGACATATTCATGGATAGTCATCTCAGTGCTCCAGCACTGAAGTGGGACTCGAGCCTATGAGTCAGAGGTGAGAGGGCTACCAACTGAGCCCCAGCAGATACTTGAGGTGACTTCATGGACACAGCAATTAATGGCATTTCTTTGGTTATGGATAGGATAGCAGAGAATGGATAATCCTTAAATATTGCTAACGTGCCTGCTTCACCATGTCCACTGGCAGTGAGTTCCAGGCACCCACTGCCCTCTGGGTGAGAAGCTTTACCCACACTACTCCCATAAGCTTTCCCCCTGTGCTCTCTTGATATTAACCTTCCCACCCTGGGCAAAACCCTCTGACTATCCATGAATATGTCGACCTCTATCAGGTCACCCCTCAGCCTTCCAGTGAAAACAATCTGAGTTTATCCAGTCTCTCCTCATCATTAAAACCCTCCAGACCAGCCAACATCCCGGTAAACCTCCTCTATGCCCTCTCCAACACACCCAAGTCCTTCTGGTAGTGTGGTGACCAGGTCAGCATGGGTGAGTGAGTCCCACCCAGCTAAACAATGGTGCTGAGGTGTTGCAGGTGGACGGTAGGATCCACCCTGTCAAAAGCTGTAGACAGGTTGAGACACTGCCCACCCTATGCCAGTACCCATGATACACAGTGACAGACAGTGGTCCATTCCATCGCCCACCCTCCACACACGAATGTTGCCTCCAGAGCAGATCCAAGGCAGGGCTAATGCAGTTCTCTCAAACCCTGCACCCTCCCTACAACCTCCCGTTAACCCTCTCTGAATTCTGCCTTCCTCGCACCTCGCCCATCACCTTCCCAACTCAGTGCCTTCACCACCAGCAACTCCGGCCATCTGGAATCCTCACCCACTCGGACCAGCTCTCCTCCTTCTCAGAAGCTCCATTAAAGCCCAGCTCTTTGGTTTGTCTCCTTAGCAAAGGAGGCCATTCAGCTGCCCAGGCCAGCTCCACTGTTTGTACTATCATAGCTAATATTTGGCAGCTCAGTGGTTAGCACTGCTGCCTCACAGCGCCAGGGACCTGGGTTCGATTCCAGCCTCGAGCGACTGTCTGTGTGGGGTTTTTACCTTCTCCCCGTGTCTGCGTGGGTTTCCTCCCACAGTCCAAAGATGTGCAGGTCAGGTGAATTGGCCATGCTAAATTGCCCATAGTGTTGCCCGGGGTAAATATGGGATAGGGGAATGGGCCTGGGTGGGTTACTCTTCGGAGGGTCGGTGTGGACACCTCTGTCTCGACTCCAATTTCCCGTCCACTCTCCATAACCCTTTACTAGTTAGAAACTTGTCTATCTCCTCCTCAAATTTACTCAACCTCCTAGTGCCCAGTGCATGTCCGCTACCTAAATGCAGCAGTTTCGTTACAGTCATCCCAAGGGGGGAAGCTGGGCTGACATTGCTCTGTCGCCTACTGTACCATCATCAGCAACACTCCCCCCCCCCCCCCCCTCCTGCTTGAGACTTGGCGAATCAGGGAGATTATTCTACTTGGTACCAGCAGAGTGTTTGACCATCTCTCTCCCACTGCCATTGACCACCTTGGATGCTGTCTGTATACCCAACCCGCCACTAACCCGGTCCGGGTAAACCGCAGTCACTCAGAGCAGTGGAGTTGGTCATTTCTGGGACAGAGCACAGGGAGGTGTCTCTGTACAGTACTCTGTTCAGGAAACGGCAGAGAGTCTCATTCCCTGCTCAGGACTGAACCAGAGGAAGGAAACAGAAAGTAGAGAAGAGGCGGTGGATGAGCCAGGCAAGGGAAGGAACCCGGGTCCGTATCAATCAGGTCAGGTCCGGTTAGGTGTAGGAAAAGGCTACACTGTGTGTTGTGGCAGCCTGTCCCTCTGCAGCGAGGAGTGCTGTGTGCTGTTTCAGTGGTAGCACACAGCAACGAGACAAGGTGGGGGGAGGAGGCTGGTGAAATAACAGAATATAGACAGGAGGGGGCTGAGAGAAGCAAACAGGGAGCAGCTGGATGTGTGTGTGTGTGCAGAGACAGAGCCCAGTTGCACTCTGAGCCCCTGGATGAATTTGCCCAGCGGATAATGCAGGGCAGCCTGTGTGGAACATTGTTCCTAGCGATTACAGCAGCACCGGGAAGGCAGCACACAGCCCGGGAGAGGGGGAAACGTGAGTCCACTTGGCCACTGAGACAGAAATTGGGAAGGAAAGTTGCAATGGGGGGAAAGGGTGGGTTAAATTAAATCTGTGCACCTCGAGCCGGGTGCACTCCTAGAGAGGGAGGAGGGGAAGGGGGTCGGTTTTATTTTTGTTCTATATATCCCTGGGCATCCCTGGTTGGGGTTGGTAGTGTCCATTTAAAGGGCCTGGTGACTCCTCCAGGAGAGAGTGTTGATGGAGTGAGTGAGTGTGGAGTGGGACTGCAGACACACACACACACACACACAGAGACACACACACAGACACAGAGACACACAGAGAGGACCCTCTCCCCCTCCCTCCCTCACCACTATGTCCTTCTCTGCAGACTAAGATCCTCAGCACGATGGAGGATAACAGGCAGCTGGCCGGCCGGATCGATGGCGCGGTGCAGGCGGCCAGCCGCGAGGTGAGCAGCCTGAGAGCAGAGCTGACCGCTACCGGCAGGAGGCTGGCGGAGCTCAGCCCGGGAGGGGACTGCACCGGCACCGGCACCGGCACCGGCACCGGGACAGGGACCGGGACAGGGACCGACAGCAAGACCCAGAGCGGCAAGGCAGCGCAGCACCGCGAAGGTAACCCGGGGGAAGGGAGAGGGGGGAAGGGGAGAGGGGGGGAAGGGGGGAAGGGAGAGGGGGGAAGGGGGGAAGGGAGAGGGGGGGGGAGGGGGGAAGGGAGAGGGGGGAAGGGAGAGGGGGGGAGGGGGG